>NC_071258.1:15000-145000 GCF_023375685.1 Ictalurus furcatus
TGGTTTAATAATAATTATTTAATAATATTAATTTGGACTCCATGCTGGGAAAGATTTGAGGAAATAGAGTATATTTATAAATATAGTATTATAATATGACTACATTTCTGAAAGTGGGTTTTTTTTAAGTCACAACAATGTGTTACAACCTCCCCTGTTTAGTGGAGAGGAGAAGGAACAGTTGTAAAGTAAATGGAATTTAAATAAATTAAACTAATTTCAACAGTTTCAGAGCCCCTGTCTGTCATGCAATTCAGGCACAGACAGAAGCAAATACAGGTATGACAGTTTAATAAAATAATTTAATAATAAAAGTCCGAAGGATCAGGCAGAAATTACTAAACATAGACAGGCAGAGGTCAGGCGATTAGGCAAACAGTCCAAACAAGTCAAGGCAGTGAGATGAGGTCATAATATGAGGAAAAAAGTCATCAAGGCTTTGTAGTGGTAGAGACAATGCAACTGAGTGAATACTTCGAAATCGCATACTATGACAGTACATACTGCATTCAAGGCTGTACTTACTGCATGGCTGCTGAAACTATGTACTAATCAGCACGTGTGTATTGTGACTACAATCCCGGACATACTACATCTGCCATGTTAGCATTGTCGGGTGACCTTTGACATTATAAAGACAAAAATCTTAACAATTTATTTTCGGTATTGTTAAACTTGTTTAACAAGTCCTGTTTAACCAAGTTTAACACTTAAATAAAAAGAACTGACACTGTCTTCTGCGGTTTCTTTTTCTGAGCTTGTCCGCACCGGTCCCGTTGCATCATGGGATTGTTTGACTCATGTAGTGTGCATCAGTTGCATACTGCAAAATCTCACTAGAAGCAGTACGCCATCCGGGTATTTCTCGCCTACTCGCATTCTTGCATACATACCACCCTTCTGGCATACTGCTTTCCGCCTACTATATAGTAGGTAAATAATGTGGATACACTGTCTCCTGTCCCGGCCCTCATAATCAAACAACTTTGCAAATCAATAATAAATATTTCTTTAAGAAACATAGGAAACCGTAACAAAAAAAAACAAAGATCTTTACATGGAAGCAATAAGGAATTTCAGGAGAGAGCAAGGCCAAAATAAAAAAAAAAAAAAAAAGTCTACCAGTTTGTGTTTACTAACTTACCCATCTCCAAAAGAAAGCTGCAAAGAAAATACATAAAACTAAATCTAACTCCCTCTCTAACTCAATATAAACAGGAGAAAAAGAAACAAAATAAATGGGACCCATCTCCCTACAGCTTCCTTAAATTAAGATCTAAATCATTTCATAAAGAATAGAACACAAGAAAGTTACCACTCACCCTGCACTCAGAACCTGCACTCATCCTAGGAGAACAAAAAAAAAAAGTAGACAAGCCAATAGGTATACACACATTCACAAGATTTCGTACTGGGACCAAACACCCCCACACCTAAATTTACAAATCCATGGAATTATAAATAAGTAACTTTACCCAACAGGACTTTCCGATGCCGAATAGCTAGATTGTATTCCTGGATTTCTAAAGACCTGAGCATTTACCATTGGTTGGTGTTATACATTCTGGACAAAAATATAAGTGGGTTGTGATCAGTATACACAATTACAGGAGTGCTGCTACCACCCACATAAACCTCATAGCGTTGTAATGCTAGCATTAAAGCTAAAGCCTCCTTATCAATGGTACTGTAATGTAGCTGACACTTTGAAAATTTCTTTGAGTAGTAGGATACAGGATGATCCACACCTCCCACATCCTTCTACATCAGCATCACTCCTGCCCCAGTAGCACTTGCATTCACCTGAAATTCATTACGCTGCTGTTCAGGAACATAAGACCGATAAAAGTCAGAGAGTATGGGAGAGTTCCGCAAGCATCCACACGAAAGCTGATCATACCCAGTCAATCCATCGTCTTCAAGACTATAAATGGTGGGAAGAACAGCAGACATTACAGGTAAAACTTTGAGTCAGTAGCTTCACCTCCATCCGTTACAATATAGGGCTTCATCATATTGATGTGACAGGCTCGAGTTTGTCGCTTACAATCCGACAAGCTAATTATATAGTCTGTTTCACTCAGTCTTTTATCAATAGTGTAGGGACCAGAAAATTTGGCTTGTAAAGCTAACCCAGGCACAGGTAATGAGACAAGAACCTCATCACCAAATGTTGAAACTGCATGCTACACTCTTTTGATCAAAACATGCTTTCAGCTTTGCATAGATGCAAGATGAGTTTTTGCTGTTTCACAGGCTTTATGAAATCTCTCACGAAATGAACTCACATACTCAAGAACAGTCGTGAGTGAAGACTTCTTAGACAGCAATTGCTCTTTAAGCAGCTTTAATCATCCACGAACAGTATGAACAAATACTACAAGACCTTGTCTGGAACAGCACCCTCCTACCTCAACTCTCTCCTGAAGGATTACGTTCCCTCACGCAATCTGCGATCCATTAGCGACCGACGCTTAGTAGTTCCTACTCAGCGTGGCTCAAGGTCCCTTTCCAGAACCTTCAAACTAATTGTTCTTCAGTAGTGGAATGAACTTCCAACCTCAATCCGGACCGCAGAATCTCTCACCATCTTCATATAACAGCTAAAGACCCACCTCTTCCGTGAACACCTAACCAACTAATTTATATTTTTAAAAAATAATAAAAATATTGCACTTACACCTCTACTCTGCACACTTTGCTTCTTCTGGAACTGAATTAATGGATCTTGAATGGTAGCACTACTTGTATTGTTCTCTGCTTGATATATCGCTTTGCTTCTATTTTCTCATTTGTAAGTCGCTTTGGATAAAAGCGTCTGCTAAATGAATAAATGTAATGTTAATCTGCGGGACTAAAACCCGTCGACTCTTGTACTGTCTCCCTCGCCGCAAACATTAAGAGGGGCAGGCCACTGTGTCTGCTAGAAAATTTAAAAATGACCTCTAGGAGGAACTATTTTATCACCACTGATTTTTCTAACATTATATCAGTGCAGCAGATGTCAATGCACGTGTTTATTGACAGATAACCAATAATTTAATATAGACCTGGTTTCCTTCCAGGTCAAGCTTTTGTACACCAGATTAACGCAACTTTACATATTTGCTTCCTAAATATAGTCTTATTTAAATACAGGAGGATTGAATCATTCTGCGGGTTGTGGCAGGAGTTTTTAATTTTCTCTTATTTATTTTTTCTTCATAATGTCACTTTTCCACCCTTGGAATGCAGCCAAATGGGGCTTTTCCTTTGTGCCCTGAGGAGGTCACAACACATCTGCCTTTGGTCACAACAGGGACTGACAATGTTGTAAATATATTCTTAACTTTACAGTCATCTCCCTGGTCACTGTGATACAGTAATATTGAGTGCGAGTCTTTCTCAGAGAGAGAGAGAGAGAGCGAGCTTTCTCACATTTAAAAGTTGCTTGACAAAAATCATACTAAATAAAAATCAACATTCACAAATAAGAAAATGAATAGAAAAGTCAGTAACAACTAACTAGGATGTTATAACACTCCTGAGTATTGCATAAATATACATTTCTAAAGCAATGCTGGAGAATTTAAGAAAGGCTTATGTTAAAATATTATGTTCATAATTTTAACATGACCGAGACATTTTGAGAGTTGAAAAAGGTGTGTATAGTGGTTCATAAGTGTTTTAACTGCACAATTGATCACTTCAGTTTAAGGGCATTAAAATTATTAATTTGGTTGGCATAAATAAGTAAAGCTATATTAGAATGGTACTAAATAATGACTAAGTGCAAATTGGACTACCATCACCTCAGCTAAAGAATATTAAATTGCATGCTCTTATAAGAATTACTGTAATTGCACCTCTCAAAGGGTCAGTGAAGATTTCTAAGCAGCTTTATAGAATCCCAGACGTAGATTTAGATCTCCAATAATCAAGCAAGTGGCAACAGTGGTGGGGGAAAAATTCATTGAGACAACATGAAGAAACCTTGAGAGGAACTAGGCCCAAAAGGGAACATCTTTTTCTGGGCGACCCCAATCCAATTATAAATCATTACAGTATACAGCCATAGGAAGAGTAAACACAAACAGTACTGTGTTGGACGGATGTTATTTAAATGAGCAGTATGTGCAGATTGTGAATAAGAGTCCTGAGATGAGCATGTCCATGTGGTCAGTGTTATCTTCATTCACCTCAATGAAGTGTAGTTTGTTTTTTAGCCGATTCCAACTCGGTGGGCAATTTAAATGCATTCATCAGCGTGCATACATTTCCATTCATTTTTGCTAAACACATTGTTAATAAGTGTTTATACTGTGGATTACAACTCATGTTAAGCCTGTGGACATGCTGCTAAAATGCTTATGACAAATGTTTTAGTGGAAAACCCCATTAGGCTGGTCTGATCAATATCAGCCCACCGAGCATTTATACTCCATATTATATACAAATATAAAAAAATATTTTTTTCCCCTACCAGTCCACTAAGGAACATGAAAAACACCTTTAGCAATCAAACCAAAAAATTAATCAATATTCAGAATTGTACAAGAAATTAAATGACCTGCCTTCTATGCTATTGGCAGCAACAATGAAAATATTGTATTGTGTTTTTCTTGTGTTTTACAGGCCTCAGTCTAGAACAGACCTGGGCATTGTACGGCCCACGGGCCACATACGGCCCTTTGGTTGACTCTGACCGGCCCGCGTAAAGGATAATTGGAAATTACAAAATAAACATTTTCCAATTTTACTTCATGCATGGACTAAAGCTGCATTGCTTTTATTTTTAAATTGTTTTTTTATTCACGTGCATAATGACAATACCTAAATCTATACATGCGCATGATTGAATCTACACAAGCAGGTCACAAGGCGATTTTAGCCCTCAAAAATGTTCACTCATGCTAAAAAAAAAGAAAGGTAGATGCCGAATGTAGGATTTTCAACAAAAAACGGACTGCTAAGTATTTATTTACTGATGTCACGGTAAAGCCGTGTTAGTTTGCGGAGAGCAGATCGCCATGTTTAAGGATTACAATTTGAGTTGGCATTTTGAGACAAAACACGCAGAGAAATACAAAAACCTGACTGATGCTGAAAGGGCGCGGACATCGGAAGCTTTGCTAGCTAAGCTACAACAGCAGCAAGGCTTTTTTACCAAGCTTCACACATCCAGGGATTCACCAACCAAGACCAGCTTTGCGATATCACACAAAGTCACTAAAAACAGTAAGCCATTCTCGGAGGGGGAGTTTGTCAAAGAGTGCTTGGTGGACTCTACAGAACTAATATGCCCTGAAAAAAAGAGCATTTGAGCAAGTCCCATTGTCCAGGGACTTGCTAAAGTCCCATTGTCCAGGGACGTCACAGTCCAGGCGAACTGTGACGAGAAGGATCGAGGACATTGCGGGGAATCTGGAGCTTCAGCTGCAATGTAAGGTGGGAAGTTTTGACTTTCTCCTTGGCTTTAGACGAGAGCGTTGATGTTCGTGACACCGCCCAGTTACTCGTATTTGTTCGTGGATAACGGACTTCAAGATTACGGAGGAGCTGGCAGCAATGCGGCCAATGAAAGGGACGACAACAGGGAGCGATCTTTTCACGGAGGTAAATACATGCATGGAGACGCTGGGACTGAAATGGGAAAGGCTGGCAGGAGTCACAATGGACGGTTGTCCAAATCTAACAGGGAAAAATGTCTGACTTTTGAAACGTATGCAAGATAAAGTGACTGAAATTGACACAGATCAGAAATTGGTAATCTTGCATTGTATTATACAACAGCATGTGTTGTGCAAGTCAGTGCTAAAAATTAACCATGTCATTGATGATGTAACTAAAATAGTTAACTTCATCAGGGCACGAGCATTGAATCAGACAGTTTGTTTTACTTTTGGAGGAGCATGAGACTGAACATAGTGACATCGGCTACCACACAGCTGTCAGATGGCTCAGCCTGGGCAAAATGCTAAAAAGAGTTTGGGACCTGAAAGCAGAGATTCGAGAGTTTTGTGGGAAGAAAGGCAAAGACATCCCAGAGCTCTCAGATGAGGACTCGATGGCAGATTTTGCATTTGCTGTTGATGTGACTGCACTGATGAATGAACTAAACACCAAACTGCAAGGCAAGGGCCTTTTTGTTCATGAAATGCACAGCCTGGTGAAGGCTTTTATGAGGAAGTTGCAGTTTCTTTCGAGCCAACTGGAGAGCATCACTCTCACTCACATGCAAACCCTGAAAGAAGTCACACCATCAGCTGATCACCTCCACAGGTACTCATCCATGTTAGGAGCACTGCATGTTGAGTTTTCAAGGCGATTTGAAGATCTCAGAACAATCGAGGATGAAATGCACTCGATTTCCTCTCCCTTTACCTGCAGTGTGGATAATGCACCCAGTGATGTTCATCTGGAAGTCACTGACCTGCAGTCTGATGCAGTACTAGCAAAGCACTTTAAGTAAGGATCACTGCTGGATTTTTACTCTTCTCTCAAGGAGGATAACTTTCCAAACATGAGGAGACAAGCTCAGAAGATGTTGGTTCTCTTTGGCTCTACCTACATATGTGAACAAACAGTCTCAGTGATGAAGTTTGCCAAATCCAGGTATAGATCTTCTCTCACTGATGCTCATCTGTCAGCTGTGCGTCGCATCTCCACCTCAGAGATTCAACCTGACTTTGATGCACTCGTTAAAGCCCAACAGAGAATAGATTTATCTCACTGAACAAGAAAAAAGAACTGAAAAACACCAAATGAGGTGGTTAGACTACAAATGTAGGCATTTAAAGGCACCAACTAGCAGTGAACTGGGACATTTTCTTTGGAGGCCTTTTTCTCAAAATCACAGTTCAGTGACAATCATTATTACAATATGATGTATCTTGCTTAATATTTGGAGTACAAAGACAATGTTATGTCTTTAGAAAGCTAAGAATCTCTTTCCAACAGTATATGAAACTGAAAATGTGTTTTGGGGTGAATGCGACTGAAAATGATCACTAATATAATAAGTCACAAATGGTAAAAATGTTCACATTTTGTTTACCATTGTTTTGGGAAATTTGATTGAATAAATGACATTTTTTCTAAGGCAACCTCACTTTCATTGATTAATCATAAACTCTTACCAAGCTTACCAGCTTGTCAAAACAGTGCTATTTACTGCTGTTTATAAAGAACTACAATTAATATTATGGCCCCATGGAAAAAATAATTGCCCACCCCTGCTCTAGAGACTAAACCTAGTCCTGAAGTGCTTCATTTTAGTTTTTCTCTTTTAACACTAGAAATGGTTTGAGGCATATAAAGTGTACTATAGTATAGGAACAATCCAAGCTGTAGACAGGAAAATTCCAAGCTGTGATACTGTTTAAAATATAAAAATATTGTATATAGACTTTGATGTCTACTATAGCATATACACTGTATATGAACACAGTAAGTGAAGCAAATTGAACAACCTTATTATTCTTCTTTGAGCACATGGAGCTGTAGTATTCACATTAGCTGCATTTACATGGACAACAATAATCAACTCTTAACCCAATTAAGACTATACTTTGATTAAGAATTAAGTTGTTTACCATGTAAACAACAATTTTTACTTACCTTAATCTAATTAAGGTCATACTCGAATTAAGTTCTAATCGAATTAAGACAGGTGGAGTACTCTTGTTTTAGTCGCATTATGGACGTGTATTACAGACATTTAAACACCTTAATCACATTATGAACGTCATGTGAGAGTTTTCACCGCATTTTGCGACAGGACACAATCACACACGGCAGTTCTCAACATTTTACGGCGAACAAGAGAGTTCGGCTGTGTCCCAAACCGCAAACTTGCCTACTACAGGCCTGTAGTGGGGAAAAATACATGTATCTCGGCTACTATATAGACGGTAAGTACGCGGTTTGAGACACAGCCCATGGCTTCAAGCAGCTGTCTAATAGCATGTATAGCATGACAAATAATTAACTGCACTTAAAGCGTCCGTAAAAAAAATTAAAAACATCCAAAACTGTATACGGTACCATAACGAAGACGAACTGTATGTTGATACGTGAAATTCTGGAGGGACGTCGGACGGCGTGGCGACGTAATGACGCAGGCTGTTAATCTAATTATGTTCTATAACATGTAAAACGGGAACATGACAGGAGTATTCTAAAAGCGACTCATGTAAACACCTTAATCACATTATTATCTGAATCAGAGTAAGGTCAATAATTAGATTACTGCTGTACATGTAAACATAGTCAGAGACACCTCTAACCATCTCTACATCTATGTATTATATGAAATAAGAAGCTGGAGGCATTGTAAGACTATCTACCATTGCTCACAGAGTGTGTCAGTCAGCATGAGTGACAAATGAGATTATCAAGCAACTGCAACTGGCTGACACACAGCTGGAAAGTTCCATTTTTATTCACAAATAGATTTTGATGCAAATGTAACCCCTTCCTGGAACTGGAAGTGTAATATTAGATGAGGTTACTACTTTAAAAAAAGTTTTAATTAACAGAATCCTGAGTCCTTAGTAGTTGATGGTGAATTTGCTAACCTCTATTTACTAGTAGACGATGTTAACACAGGCATAAACGTATAGAAAAGATTTACTCAAGAAATAACAGCGTGGTGCCTCCACTGAAGAATTACCTCAGTCACACACACTATGAGCTATATGGGTATTCCCCAGAAACAAATATCAAGTATGTGAAATATATATAAACCCTATTAAATGAAAAAGAAAACTTCACAGCTGCCAAGTAATATGTATAACCAAAATATATATTATATATATATATATATATATATATATATATATATATATATATATATATATATATATATATATATATATACATACACACAAACACACACACACATATTCTGTGCTGTATGCAAATCTTTCCTCTTATGTTTTTGTAAAATATCCCCTTATGCTTTAACTTAAAAAAAAAAAAAAAAACTCAAACTGTACGAATGTATTGTAGACAAATTTAGACAACTAAACTCAAATACACATTTCTTCCTCATAAAAGAACATACCGGAGTTAACCACTGCCTCAGGTGGCTTTAGCTTAACACGATTAACGATACAGTCTTGGATTTAACTTCTTCAACGTTCAAATCTTTAACAAACGCTTGGGTTTCTGTTTTTATTCCCCGCTGGGGTCCGTGAGTTGGTGCACATACCAAAAAAAATAAAATAAATAAATAAATAAATAAAAATTAAAAATAAAAAAAAACTCCTTGGCCCCTTTAATGAACTGCTAATCAAAACTTTCCATTACTCACGCCGATCGAAGAGAAGAATTATCTGACTTGGAAACGAGCTGAGTGAATGAATCCGCTGCAGAGGGTCCAGCAGGTAATAGTCGTTTCAGCGATGCAGGTTCGGCGGTAGAGTCCCTTCTTACACAGGCGTAGTTACCGTGCTACTTAGCACAGTTTTCCACAGTCCTTGTCCCTTCAGTTCCACGGTGAAAACTGCGGCTGGCGGTTACAGCCGACGTAACGACGATGTCTCTCACGACGACATTAGCTTAAATGTCCACGGCTTACAGTTTATACTTAGCCCTTTTCAAGCTAGTGCAAAACAACAAACGCAGATAACCTAGCTGCACTTCACTTAAACCTACGGTTCACAAAGTTACTGAACTGCTAATTACACACGACTCTTAGCTGAACATATTTGTGACACTATTGTAGCAATACTTCAGTCTACAAACATCATCACCTCAGCGTTAAAACTCCATTTTCTTTTCCCGCTTTGCTCCCGCGTGTCATTCCCGCCAAATCCGCTTCACCTGTCCTCCCTTTTCTCCACTCCCCAACAGAGGTGATCTCTGATTGGCTACGAGTGTAATTAACCAGGGAACGTATTGGCTTAGACTACTCCACTGAAAACAAATTACAACTCACCATAAAACAAAGGATTATGTGAAATGTAGTTTCCATTGAATTTACCCAGATATGTAGCAAGTACGCCATTTATTCAGCTGCATTTTTGGAGGTACCTACACAAAACCTACAAATATAGTGGCCATGCATTCAGTGCCATTAGATTTTTCATTGTAAAATGTAAAATTTACAAGAATTATATTTTAGGTTTGATACCTATTCAGTAGCAAAATCCAATTATTCCAGTAGTGCATCAGCAAATGAGAAATTCCCTTCATACTGATACTCTTGTTTTCTTTTTTTTATAATTGACATTTTACTCAATTAGCAGACGCTTTTATCAAAGTGACTTACAAATGATGAAATAAAAGCAAAGCGATATCTCCAGAGGAGAACAATACAAGTAGTGCTGCATACAAGATTTTTAATTGAATTATAGAGAAACAAAGTGTGCAATGTAGAGGTGTAAGAGCCAGTGCTTATTTTAATTTTTTAACTGGGGGGGGGGGGGGGGGGCTAAGTTAGGAGTTAGTGTTCACGGAAGAGGTGGGTTTTTAACCATGTTTTGAAGATAGTGACAAATTGAGGTTGAAGATAGTGACAGATTGAGGTTGAAAGTTCATTCTACCACTGACGGACAGTCAGTTTGAAGGTTCTGGAAAGGGACCTCGTGCCTTGCTGAGTAGGCACTACTCAAAAAAGAGAAGTGTTTGGTAATTGGTTAGGATTAGGGTTATGTCGTTCCATAACAATGATCTTAAAATGTACAGAGATGGTGGAGTTGTTTAACATTTTATATTTATATTTCAGCAGCTACAGTATAATTAATAGAAAAATAGTGTAGTTACTAGAGTGAGGAATGAACATCTGGTATATAAATGTCAAAAATCTCTCCTGTGGTAGGAACACAGGTCTGTAGACAGATTTAAACATACAATTCAATAAGATAAATATATAATATATATATTTATATTTATATAAGATATATATATAAGATAAATAGATAAGATATGATAGCAAAAAATAAATGTACATCGCGTGCTGTCAGTTAATACAGTAATAAACCACTAACTGCTGATAATTAAAGGTTTTTGTAACTGATTTAGTGCTTTTTAAACCTGGATCCTGTGAACAATGAATTTAACCTTCATCTGTGCCTAAGTTCTGCTGTTACTGCTGCATTAATAATTTTATTCTACATCTATGGAGGGAACAGTAAATTATGATGTGGGATTTTTGTAATTGAGATGTAACAGTGAAGCTGTTTCTATAAAAGCACAGGCTAATAACGACCTGTGGAAAGATGTTTACTGGCCCAGAGCGTCTCTCTTAGAATGTGTAATAGGTGGCTGGTTGACACATTGAAATTTTCCTTTTACCTGATAATGGCAGCAGACTGTGTTAAAACAGTTAACTTTTTTCCCCCTCTGACACCTGTAAATGAAATTACAGATTAATATTTAGTCATGACTACAGGCTAACTACTAAGTGCAAATTTCACAGTGTGAAGGAGCAATTTCAAAAGAACTGGAAACTAAGCAAGCAAAACCTTTCATGAATTCTTGAAAGGGTCCTCAACTAAAGTGGATGTGCAACCAAGTATAAAAATTACAATTTAATTTATGATTATTTTAGTTTGTCCAATTACTTGTTGTAATTACCTTCCAATTAAGGCTGAAGGTCTGCATTTCTGCAGTCACAGATCTCATGTTGACTTGAAGGACACTATAATATGATAAGAAGAATATGAGCAAAGTTGTAGAATTGTCAACACAACCTAAGAAAATGTTATGTCAGCGAATGAAAGCCCACAGTGCAATACAGTTCCTATAGGTGGAGAACAGATCACACAGATCGAGCAGGGAGAGAACAGTGTTAATTGTAGTGTTAATTACAGTTGTTGAGTTACAGTTATTTTATATGTCTCAATAATGAGTCCGATATTAGCCAATCAGATGTGGCTACGTCATTATACCGGAAGTAGTTGACTGTGTTGTTATGTTTTCTAAGGCAGTATGCTTGCAGGCTCCGGTGCAGATGGTTGTTAACAAATCCATCAGCACTGGGAAAGAGCATAACTCTGTTGTTGTAAGTTTGTGTTTAATAAGTAAGTAAAGTTCCTGCAACAGATTGTCTTTGTTATGTGTTTCTCTTCACTCCTCCACAGACACTTATAAGCCAAGATGAAAGCACAACAAGTGGTGTCAGAAGCTGAGCGACAAAGAAATTCATCGTCAGATTGTGAGTGTTGTGAGTCGCTGGGATATCCTCCGTGTATTGACTTTATGATTCGATTGACCTTATAATCACTGCGAAACGCGATGTGAAGCAGTATTAAAGACCGATGGGCCACTTTTTTTTTTTTTGCGCTATCTGTAAATCCACGGCGAAAAAAGAAGCACGGTCTCCCTTGTCCCAGCGGAGGGGGCGGCACAGGCAGTCTGCCACATTTCACAGCCATTACTACACAGCCCTGCGATTCTATATTGAAACTCACAGTTCACCGAATGTATTTCGGTATCTAAAGACTACTAGAAGTGAAAAGGACATTAAATACATATATAAACTAAAATAAAAAGTAAATTCAAGAGAAAGAGAAGTTTTCAAGCTCGATTTTAATACAGCTTAGATATGAGTGAGCAAGAAGCTGAACTTGGAGCATCAGCCGCTCCAGACCCCCCACACTGGCTACAGCCTGTGCTGTCGCAACGAAATAAACAGCTCCAACATGCCATTTCACCTCTACTCCAAAGATTGGAAGCAACAGAGGCTAGTTTGCTTGCTCTCACACGGCAGCCCCTTGCCAGCACGGTAACACGTGGTCCCCATCCACATGAAGACACTACCACACTTTCAGCTGTCCCTGATAGAACCCACATGACAGATGGTGATGCCACAGGGCCTTCAGATGCTGAACGGCTTTTTGCAGCTGAACTCGCGGTCATTGATAGACGCGTACGGAGCCCTGCTAGTCCAACTTCCTCCACACTGGGCCCGGATGTGAGACCCAGAAGCCGTGTGCAGGGACCCAGCCATTATAATGGCTCTTTCAACTTGGGTTCAAACGCGCACGCACCTTGAACTACTACAGTATCCACAAATCACCTCACAGCCCCTCATGGTAGAAATCCAGATGGACCTAAAGCTAAACTTAACACGTATGATGGTAAATATGACTGGGACTCCTTCATCATTCCTTTTGAGCGACGTGCTGTCATTTACAGATGGGGCACAGTGGAGAGAGTGGATAAACTCCATGAATGTCTGCTGTCAGATATCTGTGCTCATTACCCGAATACATATGTGAAGATTACTTCCTGCTCAAAGAACAACTGGCTTTCCGATTTGGCCAAAAAGAGCCTCCCACCACAGCACGGAGGAGACTGGGTGAACTGCGCCAGTCTAAAGAAACTGTTTCTGAATTTGCTGAGGAGGTTCACAGGCTGGTCATTTCAGCTTATCCTGGAGTTGATACTGAGCTCAGGGAGCAAATTGCTGCTGATTCTTTTCTCAATGGGTTGGGCAACCAGAAAGTGGCATATGAGGTTATGAACTGTGACCCTGTATCGCTGGATGAAGCACATCAGTTAGTTTCATCTTATGAACACAACTTCAAAGCCACACTCGGACGTGACTTTGATCAGAAGGGGAGGACACGTAGAGTATCCTGGGCTGCTCAAAATATGGACTCTGATGAGGAGCCACAGGCCTTGCAATCACGTAGAGTGCAGTCACAGGGCTACGTTACACAGGGCCAGTTGCAAACACTCATTGATAAAGTTGATAAGCTCCAATTAGCAGTGGACAGTCTACCTCCCTCTCCTGTTGCTCTCCCTCCTACCATAAGACCCACCCAGCAGATAAATCCCAGTATGGCAGTCCAGTCAGAAAGGGGACGCGCAGCTCAGACCTCTTTCAAGTCAGACAGATACAGACAGCAAAATACCAGCTGCATCAGAGCTTCTAGCGGGCCATGTTTCCAGTGTGGGGAAGACGGACATTACAAACAAAGCTGCTCATGGTCCCCCAGTCCACCCACAAGTCCCCCTGTAAATACTGCTGCCAAAATGGAGCCCCAAAGTCACAATCGCAATGAATATGCAGAGCATAGTCCATCTATTGTACATGTGAGCAGAGCTGAGAGTCGAGGTCCCAGTTTAATAATCTTGCTGACTGTTGATGGCATACCAGTTAATGCAGTTATAGATACTGGTGCTGAGGCTACAATCATGTCTGAGGAGACATACAGCCAATTACCGGTTAAATCATCTTCAGGACTGAAGAACTTGTGTCTCCGCAATGCAGAAACTGGAAGATAGATGTCGGCAACAGGCGGAGTGAAAGTGGAATTCACAATTGGCACAAAAGTGTTGGAGTGGACAGTTTGCATTGCACCAATTCGTGACGCCCTGCTTCTGGGCTTAGATTTGTTAAAAGCTGCTGATTTCACCATACATGCCTCTGGTAAAGTTTTCATGGGCTCTGAACTCATCCCATCCTATGTATCTGAAGGCAAGGGACCAGACTATGCCATTTCAAGAGTGCTGTTAGAGAGTGATTTCACTGTGCCGCCAGAGTGTGAATGTCTAGTTTGGGGTGAGGTAGACGATCCAAAACCAGAACTCCCTGCTGTTCTAGAGCCTGTTAGCCTGGGTGATGGATTGTCATCAGGTAGCATCATGATTAATATGGAACAGAGAATCCCAGTTAGGCTATGCAACGTCGCAGCTTCCAGTAGACCCTTATCACAGGGAGTCTGTTTAGGTGTGCTCATCGAAGCATATCGAAGGACAGCAATGGAGCCTGTTCAGTTCCAGTTGACGCTCAGTTGTATGAAAAAGGGGGGGACTCAATGTCAAAAGACCCTGACAGTCAGTCTCAAGGTAAGCACAACACAAGAAGGGTGTCGTCACAAAATGCTCTTGACCTTCCAGAGCATCTCAGGTAGTTGTTCACCTTTGCAAGTGAAACGCTCACTGAGGAGCAACAAGATTTGTTAGTAGCTCTGCTGAGTAAACATAAAGCAGTCTTCGCAGCAATGGACGATGATCTTGGGACGTTCTCTGCTCTTGAGCACAGCATTGACACAGGAATGTCTAAGCTTGTTCGACAGCCAGTGCGATGCACCCCTTTAGGGTTTTGGAATGAGGAACAAACGCATCTCAAGAAAATGCTCGATTCAGGCATAGTTGTCCCCTCAAGCTCAGAATGGGCATCCCTTATTGTCCTTGTAAGAAACAAGGATGGGGGGGGGGGTCCGCTGCTGTGTAGACTATCACCAGCTTAATGATCTTACCATTAAGGACGCATACCCCCTACCAAAAATAAAGTAATGCCTTGATGTGCTGGGTGGTGCAAAGACATTCTCAACACTTGACCTTCAGTCAGGTTACTGGCAGATCGAAATGAATAAAAAAGACAGATCCAAGGTTTCGTGACGAGGTATGGACTATTCGAGTACACCAGAATGCCATTTGGTCTGTGCAATGCACCCAGCACATTCAAGAGAGACATGGAGTTGGTTCTATGAGGGTTGCAGTGGGACACTTTGCTGATATACCTGGATGACATAATAATCTTTGGGGAAGATGAGGAACAGTGTATCGAGCGCCTTGCAGAGGTCTTTCAGAGGTTGCAGGAATATGGATTAAAGTTAAAGCCCTCAAAATGCCAGCTCCTAAGGGACAAAGTCCTGTTTCTTGGTCATGTTGTGAGTGGCGAAGGGATTACGACCAATCCAGCCCTCATTAATGACGTTAGGGACTGGAAGCCACCAACCAGCATCCAGGAACTGCAGTCTTTCCTGGGTCTTTGCAATTATTACAGGAGGATCGTCGCTAAGTTTGCTGAAATCACTGCACCTTTGACAATGCTGCTCCAGAAAGGGATTCACTACATCTGGAAAGAGGAGCAACAAAGGGCCTTCGAACATCTTAAATGGAGTCTCACGATTGCACCAATCTTGGTGTTCCTAATTACATCAGGACAGTTCATCCTTGACACCGATGCGTCCAACCTGAGCATTGGAGCAGTGCTCTCACAGTTACAGTTGGGAGAAGAGAAAGTCATCTCATTTGCCAGCTGTCTCCTCACACCAGCTCACCAGAGATACTGTGTCACATGTAAGGAACTCCTAGCAGTTGTCAGACTTACTAGACAGTTTCATCACTATTTGCTGGGGTATAACTTCATACTGCAGACAGATCACAACAGTCTAACGTGGCTATACAGGTTTAAGCGACCAGAAGGTCAACTTGGTCAATGGCTTGAAGAACTCAGCCAGTACAACTTTGTCATCAAACATAGGCCGGGTACACACCACTCCAACGCTGACGCACTATCCTGAAGGACGCTGGATGTGGAACTTTGTGACTGTTTTCAAGCAGGAAAAGAGCTAGATAGCTTACCATGCAAGGGCTGTCCTTTCTGTCAAAGGCTCCACCACCAATGGGCCAGATTCGAAGAAGATGTTGATGATGTTATCCCCTTGGCAATAAGACGTATGTGCTCTCTGGATGATCAGAATGAGGGTAGTTGCACTGACACTCCCAGTCATGTTAATGCAGTAGGTGATGACAATCCAGGTCCTTCCACAAACTGGCTGCAACCACTGGGCCTCAATGGTCTCAGGAAAGAACAGTTGGCTGACCCAGATCTTTCACTTCTCCATAAATGGATGTTTGATGGTTCTTTGCCTGCTAAGGAAGACGTCATGATGCAGAGCCCAGCAGTTCTCAAATACTGGCTGTGTTGGTCTCAAGTGGAGATGCGAGATGGGATCCTACACTACCATTGGGACCATGTCACGGGAGGTATGCCATCCCTGCACTTACTTGTTCCTGTTTCCCTAAAGAATGAGGTTCTCGAAGCCTGTCACAATATGGCACAAGCGGGTCATGCAGGGGAGGAAAAGATGCTCATGCGCCTTCGCAGGCGTTATCACTGGTATAATATGGGAAACGATGTACATCTTTTTGTCAAAAAATGCCCACAGTGTAATTCCTGTAAGAAAACCAGTCCAATGGGCAGGGCCAAGAACTACCAGGCTGGAGCACCTATGGACTGACTCCACCTTGATGTCCTGAGACCATTTCCGGAATCTAAGTCAGGCAACAGGTACATCCTTGTCATAATCGACTAGTTTACCCGATGGGTAGAGGCGTTCCCTGTCCCTGAACAAGGAGCTGAGATGACAGCAAAGAGGCTGGTGTTCGACTTCATCTCCTGTTTTGGGGCTCCCCTCGAGATTCACACTGACCAAGGATGGAACTTTGAGAGTTCACTGTTCATGGAAGTTTGTCGTCTGTTACAAGTCACCAAGACCCGGACCACGCCCTATCATCCAGCTTCGAACGAACAAGTGGAACGATTCAATAGAACACTATTGCAGACAATACAGTGTTACATGGACCATAGTCAGCGGAATTGGGATGAACATCTTCCATTACTTACTGCGGCGTACAGGAACACTGTGCATTCAGCAACAGGTTTCACACCAAATCAGCTGATGCTGGGCCTGTTGAAAATGGCTTTAAATGTAAAAAGAAAAAACACGAAAACAAAGTCTTCTAAATATCCAATAAAGCCAAGCGCTGCTCAAACTGTATCATCATCGATGGCAGGCGCATCAACAATACAATACATCAAGGAATTTGTCATGATTGTCTGCAACTGTGGACACTGCTCATGAATTAAAATTCCATCGAGTAGGGGCACTTTTTGGGAACAGAGTGCAGCCAACCACCACAAGCAGAGCTGTTTTCTTTGAAGAGTAAAAGAAGAATGTAGAGAATCCTCCTAAATTTGCAAAAAAAACACTCATACTCTTGGTATGCTTTTTGTTCCCTGGCTAAGAACAAGATTTTACCTGTGACCACAGCAATGCACAAAAACTGCAGACAGAGCAACTGTCCTCACTTTAGCTTGTAGACCATTCAGTGCAGAGGCTGTCATCCTAAACTTAGTGAAACACTATATTAAGAGCATAGTAACAAGATCAGCAGTTCAAGACAGTAAACTGCAACTATATACACAAGTCGTGTATCTTTAAAAACAGACAAGATTTTATTAAAGTATTCTATTACACAAAACTTGTAAACAGGGGTGAAAATGGCTTTGAATAAAGAGTGAGTGAAATCCCAACTTTCTAGCACTGTATGCTATTTCTCAGACCATGACCTGAACGAACTATCAGCTTATTAATTTAACCTTCACTTTGTTTAGAGGGGCTTTAAACTTAGTATTATATGCACCAGTTCAACGAGAATCTGAAGGTACTGTACTTGCATTTGATTCAATGTGGATTCGATGTGGTCAGCAGTCTGGTTGGGTTTTGGAGTGGCTTGGGAGACCAATCAAGATGATGAATGGAGTGGAGTCTACTAGGTGAGTTGCTTGATAAGGACTCCCCAAAGATGTTGACTCGGGAGAAGTCTCTGAAGGTGTTAGTCGAAGAGGACGAGAACTTGGATGATGCTTAGAAAGATTGGTGTCATAGGATTTTTACCCCTTCTGGCTAGTCCAACTCCAAAATGTTTCCTCCAGTCAAACATTGTCTTATACAGAGCCTCTAAAGGGCCATGGTGGTGTAAAAAATTTGGGATGGGAGAAAAAAAAAATTCAAAGCTTTTGCATTCTCTCGCAAAGCTTTTGCGTTCCCCCGAGAACGTTTTGCATTCTCTCGCAAAACTTTTGCGTTCCCTCGCAAAGATAGCCTACCTGTTGTGCTCTCTCCTGTGTTCTCGTGAGAGACTTCTGTGAGGTGGTTCGCGCTTGTATCTTCACAGCATCACTTGAGTAATTTTTTCGTCGAAACAATGTTCTTTAGCGTAATATCCTTTTCAGGTGTCTTTCACTTATGTCATAACCGTGCCAAGAACTAAGCACAGACCGCATTTCCTTATATTTGAGTCCAAGTTCAAAATAAAACTCTATGAACCGCTCTATTGTGAACCTACAGAGCTATCTGAACCACTATCAGTGGGAAAATAAACAGGAAGTGTTTGACCGAACTTATAACAGGTTTTGCGAGGGAACGCAAAAGTTTTACGAGAGAACGCAAAAGCTCCCATCCCAATTTTTCTCCACCACCATGTCCCTTTAGGGGCTCCATAGTCTTAGGGTCGGGTGTAAGCCATATTTTCCACCTATGACATTAATCAGTCCATTGTCTCTTCAGACTTGTGGTTTCACACTTTTTCATGACATATGGATCAAACTTTGGTCCCAAATATTAACATAGACAGGTGCATTTAAAAAAAAAAAATGCAAGCCCACTGCTCAAAGAAGATACAGTATGCACACACACACACACACAACTATGTTTCATTTGTTACTTTGCCTTCTTCTCATTTGTGCTTTATCATTATTATTTGTCTAAACTGTATCTTTTATTGTTTCTTGCTTTTATACTCTATTATATTGCAATTGACTGCAAACGTATTAAGATTTTGGACAGTATAGACTTTGGACACTAGATGGAGACACTCTGCCTTTATCTTTTTTCAGTTCCCGTCCCTTGTTAACCTTCTTCATTGATTTCACCCGTAACTGATTTGCTAGGTTATTTAAACCCTAGTTCTTGTTGTTGTTATCACCATCATGACCTGGGTTCTATACTTGATCTTAAACGGAAGATCTTGTCTTTAAAGAAGGTTTGTGACATAGAACTGAAAAGCTCTATAAAGAGCTGTACACAAGAAACATCTGACAACCTCAGAACTGCACTCAGATAATTTTAATGATCTAAATGAGGTGCTCAAATATTAGAATTATGTATCTAGATAAACTGAATCTGAAAACTTTAAGTAAATATTAATAAACTTTGAACTCTTACAACTGACTCTGAATATAGTGCAAAGTAAGAGATATACAGAAATCTGAAGGGAAATGGTACAGCAGTATTGTTTTGTCTCTGGATTCAGACACTGAGTATGAGGAAACAGATTTTCCAGCCACTGTATTGGACATCACATTTAATTTGAATGATCTGCAGCCTGAGGGCATCGACAGTGTAATGAACACTTACAGAGCCACCATCAGCTGCTTTCTGCACAAATGACTGTGACACTTTATCATGAAGACAGAGACCCAATCATGGCTTTACCTGCTATAGCAGTGTAAAAACAGCTCCAATCATCTGTACTGAAAGTGGCATATCTGCTATTTAAACAGCCCACGTTTCTCATCTCTTTCATTTCCTCTCATTTGAAAAAAAGTGCTACTTTATAAATGGTGTTTTAAAATGCTGAACATGATAGAGTCTGTGTGCTGCTCAGTTCTCGTTGGAGTTAACTTATTCCTCATAAAGCATAATTTTATTTAAAAGTCATCTGAAGTTCAGAACTTGCGCTAGGTAACTAGGTTCTGGGTAACTGTTCACTACACACACCTACTCATCTCCTAATCTTCATGAGCCTTGCTTTTTAAAACATTAGTAACATTATGCAGTTAATGCAGTATGCATTATCAAGTCTGAGTGTTTACTCTGAGCTGCTCAGGATTCTGGTGAACTTTATCTGTGTTTTTGTCCCTCTTTGTACTTGACAAAAGTCTTTCATTCTTAGATATAATCTGCTTTGTGATCTTTGAAAGTCTGTTTTGGATTTTGACCCTTGACCCTATCCCATTTCAATAAGCATGCATTTGGATTCTATTTTGCACCTACTTGGTGTCACACTGAATATAATATGTTGGTGTTTGTAAATTTGCCAGTGTATCAGGCGGGGCAAGAGTTTGGGCAAAGGCTGTAATGTGAGAGGGAGATTAGGGGATGAAGGACGGTTAATTACTGAGTGGCTTCACCTGTTCATGTTAATCATATCCCTGTATAATGTCATGAGATTTTCAACCAGCAAGCATTTATGATGTGTTTAGATTTAAGTCCCCCCCCCAGCTGACAGTGAGTGAGCTGATGAAGGACCGAAAGGCTAAAAAGTGTACTTGGGTCTCCTGTTACAGCCAATAAACTTTAAAATAAATAAATAAATAAATAAATAAATAACTATAATATTTTCTGCTGCTTCTCTTGGACAAAAGTCTCTTTAGCTATTTGACCATTGTCAGTCAGCATGTGGCACTTGGAGCCTGTTGTTTTTGAGACTCTTCACACCAGCCAACTGAATGTGTAAAGTAAAAGCTCCACATGCGGGGGAAGAATGTACGCAAAGGCGTGAGGAGATTTGGCAGAACTTGTGTTCAGAGTGTGAAAAGGATATGTTTGGCTGAACATCATGCTCTGGGCTTCCATTCAGTTCACAAATTCTGAGTTGTTTTTCGTCTCCATGGAAACTGCACAGGACAATTTCACTGCTGGGAAAGGATCATTTCAGTGTGGGACCCAGAGCTACTGGGGAGGTCATCTTAACAAAGCTTGTGTTTTAAACATGAGTTATACAACAGAAAAATCATAAATGTCAAAACTAATGCATAAAAGGACTGTTTATTACAGAAATCTATATTCATAAGTAAACTTTCATAACATAAATGACTCCTTCATTGAGAGTGCTGAAGCATGTCTTCAAGTACTTCATTCTTCTTATATTCACTGTAGGACACTATGCCAACCCCATGTTGCCCTGCAGTTTTAGCTTGGTTTCTGACTGAAGCCAAGCAGAGTTGAGTCTGATCAGTATCTGGATGGGAGACTTCCTGGGGTAATCTAAGGTTGCTGTTGGAAGTGGTATTAGTTAAGCCAGCAGGGGATGCTCACCCTGTGGGCCTAATGCCTCAGTATAATGACTGGGACACTATACTATAAAAAACAGCACTGTCTTTTGGATGATATGTTAAATCGAGGTCCTGTCTCTCTGTGGTCATTAAAAATCCAAGGACACTTATCATAAAAGAAATAGGGGTATAACCCTGGTGTCCTGCCAAAATTCCTCCATTGACCATTTTCTTTCATGACCCGCTAATAACCTCCATCTCTGAATTGGCTACATCACTCCTCTCCACTAATAGCTGGTGTGTGGTAGGAGTTCACTATGGCTGCCGTCACATCATCCAGGTGGATGCTACACACTGGTGGTCGTTGAGGAGATCCCCCCCATACTATGTAAAGCACTTTGAGCGTATAGAAAAGTGCTATATAAATGTAACTGTAACTAACTAAAAATGTCAAGTGCGTTAATCTTCTTATACAACAGCAATTTGCCACGACTACAATTTTCTAAACATCAAGTTTGAACTTTTTTCTCTCTTGAATTTAATAAGAAAATGCATCAGAATACAGAATTCAACAGTAATGTGGTGTTATAATTTAACCAAACAGTCAGATTCACTGTTCATCATGCCAATTCACTTTCTCTGTATTAGCACAGTCACTTGCACACACCTCTGTGTGTGTGTTGCTGTAGTGGGGGGGTGTTTGGTGTGAATATTTGAGGTGATTTTTGTTTAAATGTCAGAATCAGTGCAGCCTCCTCACAGTTATATAAAAACTTCGCAATGCTTGAATAGAAAAACATAAAACATTATCAAGTGTTAGTAGTGATTATCTTGAGCTAAGATTCTCATATGCTTAAATCTTTTACAATGTGTCTCTTTTAGCCTTTACATCTTTATCTTTCAAAGTATATGTGAGCTCAGACTACACTAACATATTTTAATTTTTCATTTTACTATAATCACTAACACTATTTAAACTGGACCTACATCAGACCTTCATAACACATTAATAATCATATCATAAATATTAATTTAGCCATACTAGAGGATTTTTCTAAGGTTTACATTAAAGCCTGTAAGAAGACAAACATTTTTAAGACCTTTATTATTACTGCTTTAGCTTCCCATTAACATTCAGTACTATTAACAATCTAATTAGAGCTATTTTATTACACTCCAATGCAAAATCCATCCATCCATCCATCCATCTTCTATACCGCTTATCCTTTTCAGGGTCACGGGGAACCTGGAGCCTATCCCAGGAAGCATCGGGCACAAGGCGGGGTACACCTTGGACAGGGTGCCAATCCAATGCAAAATCCAATAACATAATTTATTAAACCAGCCATACTAGATATTTCTATTAAACTAGATATTGATTTATCAACTTTAAGGTCTGCTCTATCGCCATGATGCCAAAACGCAAAAGAGAATTATATTTTAAAACCAATGTGATGTGGCTGAAGGTGAAGAGTGAGCAGTAACACGTGATCACCTCATCAGTTTAATTATTCAGATACACTGAGAGACAGAAGGAGTTCATCAAGCAGTAGCTGACAGATGAGCATGTTCAGGTTTCAGAGTGATAAATACTACAGGATTGTTCTATTCAGGATTGCTATGTTCAGTGGTGGCCATCACTTCAGGTGCACAGGTGGTTGTCACTCAAGTGTCAGGGCAAGTGAGACATTCAGAGGTCACAACCTGAAGAATTAGACATAGGCATGACTTTATCATTAGTCACATACTGTATTACACAACCACAGAATTAAGTAGTGTTGGAAAAATAATGATGACTAGATGCTGAAGATGTCACACTTGTCCACTCCTCCTCCTCCTCCTGATCTCCAGCTCTCCAAATCACTGACCCATCTTTTACCTCAACCACTCTTGGACTAATCATAATTTCTGCACAATTTTTCTCACTATATTTCTGAGCTTGTGTGTTAGGCACAGCAGGTAAGAAAGTAAAATCCTGTGCAAACTATCACCAGTTAGAGGAACTTTACATGTAAATAAAAGGGGTTTATTCAGATGTTCCACTAAATAGGATGACTAATAACACACCACTTAGTACAACAGAATGTAAATTGAGAGGCGGTATCAACTGAAACATATGATCATATCTGCTTTTGTTAATCAAAGTCTCATCAGTGTTACAGGAGCGTTTAAAACGTTCTTTTCTACATATGATATGGTCACAAATACAGAGTAGCACGTGAAAAACCCAACCCATTCTCTTTTTACAAGAGCTTTAGATGTTTTGTACTTTATTGTGATCATGTTTTTGAATTGCTCATCTGCTTGCTGGTTGCTGCAGTATAGCTGTGTTCATTCTGCAAAATCAGAACGCAGCACTAAGCATGCTAGCTGTAACAGACTTGCACTGGAACATGGGTTGGAATCCATGTTACAGAAGTGTTTAATCATTAAATCCAAAACAGCAGGCTCAAACCTGGTCAAAAAACAAGCAGGGATCAGTAACAGGTAATCAGTCCAGTGGGCAAACAAGACAGAACGGTAATCCGAAAATGTCAATCCAAATACACAGGCAAAGGTTATACCAGAAAGCAATACTAGAATCAGTTTGACAAATGCTCAGTAAGACAGCTGAACAGGCAATAATTCGCAGAGAGTCTAACAAAACACCTGGTTTATAAACTTACATACAGAAAGTGGCTGTGGAAGGAGTGGGAGTCAATATTTGGGAGAGGGCTCCCTTTGGTGGTTGGATGAGTGGGTCTCTGATTGTGGCCTTACACTAGCTAAAACACAGTTTTACTGAAGCAGAAAGGTTACGATCCTTCAGTTCGCTCTTTGCACAGTTCTCCAGAGTTTATGTTTATGTGTAAGTTTATGAGCTGTTCAGGGCAGATTATTGCAGATTAAGAGGAAAATTGTCTCTGTTCTAATGCTTCAGCAGCTCTGTGTAAAGTCATACTGGAAATTGCCTGTGAGCCTCTAGGTCTACTCCTTTACCTAAAAAATATTCACAAAAAGCTTGAGTAAACAAATATGTTTTCAGCCTGGACTTAAACACTGAGACTGTGTCTGAGTCCCGAACACTAATTGGAAGGCTGTTCCATAACTGTGGGGCTTTGTAAGAGAAAGCTTTTCCCCTGCTGTAGCCTTCACCATTCCAGGTATCAACAAATAGCCTGCATCCAGACAATAAGGCATTACAATAATCCAATCCAGAGGTAACCAAAGCATGAACTTTTGTTTGTTTGTTTTTTTGCATCGTGTAGTGACATTATATTTCTTATCTTAGCAATATTTCTGAGATGAAAGAGGACTATCCTAGTAATATTATCTACATGAGCATCAGATAATAGACTGGAGTCAATAATCACTCCAAGGTCTTTTACTGCTGCACATGATGAAACAGAAAGTCCATCCAGAGTTACTGTGAGATCAGAAAGATTACTTCTAGCTACACGTGGTCCTAGTACAAGTTCTTCTGTCTTATCAGAATTAAGTAAGAGGAAGTTAATTAGTATCCAACGTCCAACTTTACTAAACTGCTGTCTGTCGTCTGGCTTTACTGAAACATACAGCTGTGTATCATCAGCATAACAGTGGAAGATAATTCCATGTTTGCGAATAATTTGACCCAAAGGTAGCATATATAAAGCAAAAAGCAGTGGGCCTAAAACAGAACCTTGTGGAACACAAAAATTTACCTCAGTATGCATAGAGAAGTCTCCATTTACACCTACGAATTGATACCGATCAGTCAAATAAGACCTGAGCCAAGAGAGGACTGTTCCCTTAATGCCAACAACATTTTCTAATCTATCAAGGAGAATAGTATGATCTATAGTATCAAAAGCTGCACTAAGGTCGAGTAACACAAGCAGTGAGACACAACCCTGATCAGAGGTCAGTAGAAGGTCATTTACCACTTTAACTAACGCTGTCTCTGTGCTATGATGAGGTCTAAATCCTGACTGATACATTTCATGAATGTTGTTCCTATGTAAGTACGAGCATAACTGCTTTGCTACAACCTTTTCTAAGATCTTAGACATGAAGGGGAGATTTGATATAGGTCTATAGCTGGACAGTTGAGAGGGGTCAAGGTCAGGTTTTTTTTATCAGGGGTTTAATAACTGCTAATTTAAGCAATTTAGGTACATAGCCAGTGCTAAGGGAAGAATTGATTATATTTAAAAGTGGTTCAATTACTCCTGGACAAATCTGTTTAAAGAAACATGTAGGCACAGGATCTAGTAAGCAAGTTGACGAATTAGCTGAAGCAATCAATGAAGCTAGTTCAGTCTCTCTAAGCGGAGCAAAACACTCTAAACATTGATCTGATATTGCTACATTGTCATCTAATGGGTTTGATACAATACTGTCTGGTTTTAATTTAATAGCCTGAATTTCACATCTAATATGTTCAACCTTACCAGTGAAAAATTTCATGAAATCTTCACTGCTATGTAATGATTGAGTGTTCCTCTCTGTAGTTGTTTTATTCCTAGTTAATTTTTCTACTGTGTTGAATAGAAATCTAGAATTGTTTTTGTTATCTCCTATTAAGGTGGAGAGATAGATTTTTCTAGCATCACTAAGAGATTTTTTATATTTCAGGAGGCTCTCCTGATATTCTGTTTGGAATATCACCAGTTTGGTTTGATGCCATTTACGTTCTAATTGACGAGTTGTCTTTTTTAAGGTACGCGTTTGATTGTTATACCAGGGTGCTAACTTTTTCTCTCTAATTATTTCTCTTTTGAGTGGAGCCACTCTATCCACTCTATCATTCACCCATTCTCACACACACACCAATAGTAGCAGAGCTGCCATGCAAGGCGCTAACTTGCCATTCTGAGCAACTTGGGGTTCAGTGTCTTAGGGTTAGGTTCAGCGTCTTGCCCAAGGACACTCCGGCATGTGGAGGCATGTGGGTCGGGAATCGAACCACCGACCCTACGATTATTGGACAACCCACTCTACCACCTGAGCCATAGCCACCCTTACAGAGTACATACAGAAACACATACAGAAAGTTCCTCAAAAACACAGTGGCATCGTGCATACAGTATACAGTAAACACACATGAAGCTCTTTGAATGGAGTTCCTTGTGACTTTCCATTCTAGTCCGTTATTATTCTAGTCTGTTTTTATCTCTCTCTCTCCCTCTCTCTCTCACTCACACACACACACACATCGATCTCTCAGAATTGTTCCTTTCCTGCCATCTTTCATTTATTCTCTCCTTTCCCATCTTCACAACCAAATGTTTCTAACACTCCCCAGAAGTCAGCTGTGTAATGTGTTATGTGATTTTGAACAAAGTCTGCTCAGCAAAGACTTTTAGAGTTCTTAAATGAGAGAAAAAGAGATTTATATTCCCCTGCTGTTTAATCATGAGTGTAATAAGATAAACTAGAACATGTACAGTAGAATGGATGACTATGATGTGTTCATTAACACAGATAATCATATAAAGTGCAGCTTGAAAATGATGAATTATCTGACCTTGAGTGGTTTGTTTTGGATTATTTTCTTTCTGTATCTCATTATATTCCCTCAATATAGACAAACACGTATTTGTTACTGAGGAAATCTGTTCTTTTGTAAATACTTCACTCTAAACATCTTTAAAACTTTTACATTAACTTTTCTACAAGTAAAGTAAAGGTTTCTGTGATGAATGTTAGCATAAAGACATGGTGTGTGTGTGTGTGTGTTCATTATATTTAATTTCATTACAAAATAAATTTGGATGCAGTTGAAAATCATGTTAATTATAAAGATGAATATGCAAATCATTGAGGTGGAGTTTTCTTGCAGCTGTGACTCTCTCACTGTTACTTCTGAGGAAAATCAGGAAAGACTCACTGATGAGAATTCAAATTAATTTGCATTCAGTTTTGACTTCCACAATGGGAAAGAGATTTCCATCCATCCATCTTCTACCGCTTACTCCTTCTTAAGGGTCGCGGGGGAACCTGGACCCTATCCCAGGGAACATCGGGCGGGGTACACCCTGGACAGGGTGCCAGTCCATCGCAGGACACGGAATGAGATTTTCTGATGCAAAATAAAAAAATAATAAACAAATATCTGTTACTCACATTAACCTCTCCCCTTATAGCCAGATGCTGTTTAACTAACTCCGCCCCTTAGATACAGATGCCTGCAGCTGGTTTTCAGCTGGTTCTCCAGCTTCAGCTCAGTGAAATGAGAAATGGAGTGGATTTAAGCTCAGTGTAATGTTCCTCACTGACACTTCTTAAATGATACCCACTATGCTACATTACATTATATACAAAAACAGGAACTAAACTAAACAAAATACTAAACTGCCCACAACACCACCACAGCCTCTTGGAATCTGTATAGAACTCCAATGCTGTCAATCATCTGTTTAATAACACAAAGACAATCGCTGAGTATATAATAATAATAATAATAATAATAATAATAATAATAGCTGCAAGCAGCAATACCAGGTCAAGCCAATTATTGGCACCATGAGCCGCCAAAGATTGCACATCGATTTGTCTTGAGCCAAGGAATCAGAGGAAAAAATTTTTGTTTGTAGGACTCACGGTTCAAAAGTAACATAAATGTGAGTGCAACTCAACATAAATGTGAGTGCAATTTTGGACAGTTGGTGGTGATAGAGGGATTGACTTAGAGACTGAAAATTTGCTGTATTAACACATCAAACAGTCCTCTATTTGCCAAATTACATAACTTTCCCACATGCGGTTCTATGGGCTGCCATAGACTTCCAGAGCCGAAGCAGAATAATATGAAGTAGAAGATGAAGAAGAAAAGTAACAATTTTTTAAATAATAATAATAATAATAATAATAATAATAATAATAATAATAATAATAATACTTACTATTATTATTATTATTATTATTAACTTATTACCTTAATTAATTTGCATCACTGAGTTACTGAAAGTAGCATGTGTCATATATCAAGGAGGTAACTCTGGACTTCATTTCCCAGCAGCCACTGTACCATATTACTGTCACATGACCACCTGCACTTGTATCAAGTTTTTGTTTAACGAGCACTCGTGTATATATAGCCACTGTTTGCACTGCTTCTTTGTCTCACGTCTTCTAGTCTCACGCCCCACAGTCTCATGCCTCACGTCTTCTTGACCTGTGTCCCTGTACCATGTTTTGTTTGATAGTTTATGTTTAGCCTTAGCCACAGTATTTTGCAGAGTTGTCTTCATGTCTTTGTTTTGTTGTTCGTTTGTTCATTAAATAATTTGGAAATCTGCGATTGCTTCCATAACCATCTTTGAAACGTGACCGCATGTAAGATTCATTTTTATAACATTCTTTGAGTCACTCTGCATAAAACATCAACCACAATGCAATAATAAAGTGCACCTGAGGCTAATTCTTATGTTTAACTACTGTTACCCTAATTAGCATGTGAATCACTAAATAATGTAGGAATTGCACTTCATCATTAATGACTTTTTGTGACTTTCCAGTTTTCTTCAAAAGGATTTATCATTCTGTTAAAATTTAATGACCTTCCAAACAAAGTTGTACCAATTTATTGCAGTTTTACAGCAGTGGGGTGGAGCTTTTATTGATTTATTGATTTATTTATTTATTCATGTATTGTTTCTTATTTATTTATTAATTAATTCATTCGTTCATCTATTGTTTTTTTTTCATTACAGATGTCATCTAATACATACTTGTACTGCTAAATATTCATGAGTTTCTTATGGAGGACAGGAGCGAATAAAATAAACAGAACTACTGAGTTTATAGGAGCCTGTTTCATGATGTTTCTCAGAAAAGACAAAAGATGAGAAACAGCAGCTTTACTTCACATGATAAAAATCTGTCTTCTGACAGAGAAATGATGAAGAAAAATGCAGGTTTACACTTTATTATTCAATTCAGTTCAGTGTTATTAGTATAGCTACTTTTAACAGTGGACATTGTCCCAGAGCAGATTTACAGAAAATATAAATTCAGGATATAGATGTTAAATGTATGAATTTATCTCTAATGAACAAACCCAGAGGCGAGAGTGGTGAGGAAAATCTCCCTGAGACGATATTAGGAAGAAACCTTGAGAGGAACCAGACTCAAAAGGAAACCTGTCCTCATCTGGGTGACACCGGATAGTGCAATTATAAATAAATACACCCCTTCTATAAATGTTCTAATACTACATGCTCAAATAGTGCAGTTGTGTAACCAGGAAATTCATTAGTTTCTACATGGAGTTCTTCTGTATTATCAGAATTAAGTAAGAGGACGTTAATAAGCATCCAGTGTCTAATGTCCTTTAAACATTCCTCAACTCTATTAAGCTGCTGTCTGTCATCTGACTTTACTGAAACAAACAACTGTGTATCATCAGCATAACATGGAATTAGCTTACACTGTTTATGAATAATTTGACCCAGAGGTAGCATATATAAAGAAAAAAGCAAAGAAAAAAACCTTTACCTTAGTATGCATAGAGAAGTCCCCATTTACATCTATATGTTTCAGGGGTTTGATAACTGCTAGTTTAAATGATTTAGGTATGTAGCCATGCTAAGGGAAGAATAGATTATTTTTAGAAGGGGTTTGATTACTTCTGAAATGATCTGTTTGAAGAAACATGTAGGTAAGGGATCTAGTATACAAGTTGATGTTAATTAATTTAGTTCGGTGTCTTGATGAAGAATAAAACATTCTAATCTTTGATCTGATATTGTTCTATTATTAACTACAGGGTTAGTTATAAAACTGTCTGCTTTTAAATTAATAGTCTGAATTTTTTGTCTAATATTTTAATATGAAATCAACACTGCTGAAATCAACGCTGCTATATAATGATTGTGATTGTGTGCATGTTTCTGTGGTGGTTTTATTCCTAGTTAATTTTGCTACAGTATTAAATAAGAATCTAGGATTATTTTTTTTTTCTTCTGTTAAGGCGGAGAGATCTAGAATCTAAGAGATTTTCTATAGTACAGGAGGTTGTCCTTCCATGCTGTTTGAAATACTATCAATTTGGTTTACCGCCATTTATGTTCTAATTGTTGCGTGGTCCGTTTTAAGGTGTGTGTGTGATGGTTATACCAGGGTGCTAGCTTTTTCTCTCTAATTATTTTTCTTTTAAGTGCTACTTTATCTAGCGTGTAGCAGAGCGTTGATTCTAAGCATTAAGTCGCCTGATCAAGTTCTTTGGGATCAGATGGTGATCCAGTCATAGTTGATGTCATATGTATGTATGTACAGTATATACATACACAATTTAAATGAGATGAGATAATGATCTGAGATAGCTTCAGACTGTGGAAATGTGACTATATTTTCTATATTTAATACGTATGTTAGTATCAGGTCAAGAGTGTGACCACCATTATGAGTGGGTCTGATTACATTCAGATTGACCCCTACTGAAGCTCGAATGGACACAACTGCTGTTCTCAGAGGGTCTTCTGGGTTATGAATATTAAAGTTGCCAACAGTTAATGCTTTGTTTAGAGAAACAACCAGGTTCAGATGAAATCTGCAAATTCACCAAGGACTTCAGAATATGGCCCTGGGGGTCTGTAAATAATAATTAGCAAAATCGACTCAGTAGACTTGGGTGCACAGTGGCCTCACACCTCCAGGGTCGGGGGTTCGATTCCCGCCGCTGCCCAGTGTGTGTGTGGAGTTTGCATGTTCTCCCTGTGTTGCAGGTGTTTCCTCCGGGTACTCCGGTTTCCTCCCCCATTCTAAACACATGCATGGTAGGCTGATTGGCATGTCCAAAGAGTCTAGATCAAAGGTGCTGGTTGTGCATTCAGTATGATCTAATTTTATGTTAATTAGGTTACTAAAACAAACTTTCTGAATATTTCTACATTTTTGTTTATCTCAGGGAGCAGACACGGTCTCAATATTGTGGAATCTGAGTGATGACAGTGCAGCTAGTAGTAGGTCGGTTTAGCCTGCTTGTCTGCTCCCTGGCCTTGGCTCTGGATTGCCACCAATTAACTAGGTCCATTCTATGTAAGCTACATCGCCACACCGCATTGGAATGGGGCCAGAATAGACTTCTGCATCGGACATCACCTTCACTAATTTACACACCTCTACAACGTTGTTTTTAGTTACCTCTGTCTGACTGACTGGTGTATATCATTAGCTCCTACATGAATAACTATCTTTGAAAACCTGTGCTTTCCTAAGACCCTAAGATTATCTGCTATGTCCGGCACTCTGGCTTCCGGTGTACACCTAACTAAAGCTGCTGGAGCCCCTAAAGGCCTAGCTAATTTCACCTGCCTTAAGATAGAGTCTCCTATAACCAGAGCTCTTTCAGGTTTCTCAGCAGATGCATCACTGAGGAGAGCAAACCTGTTGATTATGTGAAGCGGAGAGGAGTGGTGCTCCTCGTTAGCCTTAGCGTTAGCTTTGGCTTTGCGAATATGCTGTTGAGTCGTCACCCATTCACCCCGTTCTGAGGGCTCTAATGCCGGAGTTGGGGGATTGCTATCTCCACCTGAGACAGCCAGACTTTCCCCAAAAGAAACTACACTGCTCTCACTCTTACTAACCCTCTCTAGAGTCTTGATGTGCACTATACGCATTATTATTATTATTATTATTATTATTATTATTATTATTATTATTATTAAATGATAATAATAAGTAAATTTTGGTAAACTCTGAATTACCAGAAATTATTTGTTTACCTATATGTGTTAGCCATTCAAAAGTCTACTGCTATCTGAGTTGTTATTGTTTATAACAGGTTTGGTCTCTTTACTGCAGCGAGTCTTTCATCAGTTATTTTAATGTACTGGTAAAATGACCTGACAGCTTCCTTTACAAAGACATGCAGAGGTTCCAGGTTTGGGATCTAAGTTTTTCTATGGAGCTTCTGAAATCCTGTAGGACATGTATAACTAAGTTCCATTTCTCTGTTTTAAATATACTAATAAAATTATAATACATGGCAATATATAAAATTCTACCAATATATATACTCATCCTAAAGCAGTGCTCAGCTAAATGAAGTTCCACCAAATCAAAAACTTCACTGCAAGATTTACACCCCACTGCAAATCACTAACACTTCAAAGAAACATTTTATAGCCACAGAATTAATTAATGTATTTATTTATTTATTTATTAACTAATTTATTATTTGTCTGTGTTTCTGTGGGATTTGTTGCTTTATCCTTGTTACCTCCAGAATAGGTTTGACCACCTGCTCCATCCTGGTTTTCCTGGAAATCATCTTTGAAATATGATTACTGGTGGTGTTTAACTAATTATTGATTAGAACCTAGGAATGTTTAAATAGATCCTGCTTTTGGATTAATAATACATAATGTAAACAGAATGGGTTGGCTTTTTCATTAGAATATTTGTAAAAATGTGTAATTTGTTTCTCACATCCAATCTCTGTTTTAATATTGAATTAATTTCCTTTGCTATTTAAACACTTTAAGCCAATATGACACTATAAAATAAATATTTAATCGCTCTATGTTTATGGAATAATAATGATTTTGTCATTGCCTGTCATTAGGTTGGTATTTTTATGCATGATAAACGTTATGTCCCTTAGATGTTTGCTAGGGATAAACGGGAATATAACATTTAAAAGGTGTGTTTGGGCGGATATCACCAGGCAGGGAGGCAGTAACCAAAAAAGGAAAACAGACCAAAATCCACCTAAACATTTACTTCCTAATGTGACAGTGTAAAAAAATATATAAATAGTGGCAGCTAGGCTGTGCTTGGGCTTGAACCCCCAACCACCTGATCAGTAACCCAGAGCCTTAACTGTTGAGCCACCACTGGTCCATCAACTAAAATAACATCAACTAATCTTCGACTATGGTATGTTAAACACTCATCATGGCAAACTCCTGGGTTTACCAGGTAAATCTGGCCAGTGTCTTGTGTCATAAATCCTAGTCAGTACCACATGGTGATCAGGTGACCCCCTATTTACACGAGTAGATAAAACATATGGTCTCAGTACTGATGATACAATCACAAAATTGATCATTGACCTTTGACCCGAAGTAGACTGGTACCAAATACACATATGAGCAACCTAACGTTCAAACTAATTGTCTGTTATGGACAATCAAAAGCTTGAACAGAAATCTAATACTATTTCACCACTCTTGTTTCCACTCTAGGCTGTACTTCCCAATCACACCTGTCCAGGAATTACCATCTTTCCCATTATTAGCACTGAAGTCCCCCAGGAGCACTATGGAGTCATCAAGAAGTTTCCTCTTGAGTATCTTCAGCACTGTATTCTAACAAGGCTAAATACTTTGAACACACATCAAATAGGTATATATCTACAATTAAAATTTTGCTGAATCATGACATCTGAATTTTGATTGACTTGTAAAAACACGGTTAAATAAGGAATTATTTCACAAACACAGAATTGGAAATGTTGATTTGGTGAAGTTTATTCATTAGATTCAGTTTTACAATTGCTAAACCTTAAAATGATTTAAGCCTGCTGTTATATTTCACAGTAAGAAACATTTTTAATTTGTGATTAACGTGTGCTGTGGTTGATTTTGGCTGTGGATTAACTGTGTTTATTGTCAACTGTGTACACACACACACACACACACACACACACACACACACACACACACACACATATATATGTGTGTGTGTGTGTGTGTGTGTATGTATGTGTGCATCTGTATCTGAATATAATATGTCTGAATAATTAATCAGGCCTCAGTCTTGTGGTGTAATAGTAGCCTTAACTGACCTGATTCCTGTAGCTGGGATAAATAAATCTGGATCCGAATTAATGTTCAGCTTTTTGTATTTATATTTATATTTATATTTATTTACACTGTTTAAAAGTAAAGACAAAAATAAAGATTTAAACTTTCCACCTCTGTTTAATGTTCAGTCTTCCCAGTGCTGATGAAAGCATAGATGTTATGGCAGTTAAATGCTACTCATTAAAATGTGAGAAATGAGGTTCTGTTGAAGAAGAAGAAGAAGAGCAGGTTGACTTTCAATTTTAGGTTTAAATCCTGTTCTGTTTTATTGTGTGTGTGTGTGTGTGTGTGTGTGTGTGTGTGTGTGTGTGTGTGTGTGTTTAAGAACTGTGTTTGTTTTAGAGAAAAGAGTGAACACTTCAAACCATAATTTTTCAACAATAATAAGAAAAATAATGATCATCATGTGATAAACAATGGTGCCAAAGCAGCTTTTAGAGCTTCTTTTCAGTCTGGAAGCATTTAATTGTATAATTTAATATTTGGAGAGCAATTTATGTGAACAGGGCCAAACATACTGAAAAATGTTTGAACTAATTGTGTTAACTCAGGGGACTTTAAATGTTTGCGCTTCTTGGGTTCTGACTAATGATGCCCAGTGTGTAGTAAAATCAACAAGCTTTTATTTTGGATTCTTGGAAAAAATCTGCAACTAAAACTAATAAAGACTGATGACAAAGTGAAGGCATGCGGATGTGTAATAGAAATCCACAGCCACCAGAAAAATAAGTTCTGGCCTATAGCATAACAGATGTAGCTTATAAATGAAGGCCAGCCAGAGTTCTGGACCAATTAAGCACAATATTCAGTCCAGACATTTTTGCTGTTATTTAGCTTTATCAAGTTTCACAGATGAGTATGTTGAATAAACAAACAAACAAAAAACTCTACAGGTTTTTGGAAAGGATCTTTGGCTTTGGATGGACAATGTACAGAAGTTCTATTTTCATGTTTTCTTACTTAAGAGCCACAGTTAAATTGTTCTATTAGCATATTGGCTGCTCTTTAGCTTTCAGTCAGTGTGATTTTATTCTGAGTGAAAGTGGAGCAGACTCAACGCGATGGAGTGTTCAATAACAGCAGCACTTGCCAATTTATTTGTCTCCCTCACATCAATCACTGTCTCCTCCTAATGATTTATTCATTAAGAGCCTCTAAACACACATCCTGATGAGAGGCGGCTGCTTTTAGGGACGCAATCGCACAGCTCTGCAGTCAGCAATCTGTAGAATTACGTTCACTATTAATCAGTTTTTCCTGAGCTGGAACTGATCCCAGACAAGTGTGTGTGTGTGTGTGTGTGTGTGTGTGTGTGTGTGTGTTTTAATGCTGGCCAGAATCTCAGTTTGTAACGCAATGTCAATATCTGTGTCTGTTTAGTGCACAGAACATTCATATTTGTTTTGTATTTGGATTTAAACCAAAAGTGGCCAGAGTCTTGACTGGAAGTAACACCATGCCTCTGTCAGGGAGGTCACTAGAGATTTTTATGAATGGGGCAGCTAAGCCTCTTTTAGGAGGGACATACTGGACATACTCCTAATTTTTAAAGCCACAAAAACATCTATCTAGTCATGTATATTTTAGAGTAACGATGGGTGTAAAATCTATAGAAATAAAGTTATTTTTGGTCAGGGTATACCAGTCTCATAATTTGTGTTAGAGACTGATCTAATATGACTTCCTTAAATTATATAAAAATAAAGAAATTAAAGTCCACTTTGTCCCCATCCTTCCAACACAACAAAAGGCAAAAATGGCTGTACTATGTAAGCAAAATACTTTTTGGATTTTATTTAGAGATTGAGTGAATGAGTGAGTGAGTGAGTGAGAGAGTTATTTTAGTTATTTTTATATTATATTTATATTGTATATTTCTTCTTGTCATTATTTGTTTTGTGTTAAAGCTTTGGCAATACTGTTTTTAACAAATGTACCAATAAAGGCATGATTTAAATTGAAATTGAAATAGAGACAGGGAAATGAGAAGATATTCTGCACTCTGGCTGCCTGTGTGTGAGCGAGCACCTGAACTGTAACCGTGATAATGCTCAGCATAATTAATAAAACCAACATAAATTGCTTAAACAGTAAACGGTGTCATGTGTTTATCATTCACTGACCATCAGAACAGCTCGATTAAAGTGTATACATGCTGGACGAAATCCAGTGACGTGCGGTCAGGGGAGGCAGAGGAGGCGTCATCATGAAATGTAAAAAACAAATAATGATTAAAAATAAATAAATAAATATTTGTTCACTGATCTGTGATAGAAATGTAATTATTGTATGATTCCAATCATTCCAATGATTTTTATAGTCAATATCGCTGACTTTGTGTATTTTCCTGTTCAAATACAAGGGAAAGACGCGAAGGGAGGCAGCGATGAGCTGAGCCTCCTCTTGGATTGCGCAATCCCTCACAAACTGGATTGAGCTGCTCATTTTTTTTTTTGCTTAACTTGAGCACGTGCAATTGATCTCTCTGTATGTCACCAATGTAATGTTTGTACACACTTTTATTATATGTCCTCACATTCCATAGTCTAAGTCATGTATTTCATGTATGTGTATAACTTATTAGTCTTGCTTATCTGACATAATACCGCAGTGAAAAAGCAGGAGGGGAGGCAGCCAGTACCTCTGCCTCACTGAAGGGGGCGTGTGAGCATATGGGCTTGTTCTGCTATTGTTCTTCTTCATGTTTTACAGATAAATGGCATTGAGGGTAATATACTAGCTAAAAAAGTCAAGTAGAGAAAGACATGTGCACCGCATCAGTCCGTTTATTTTTATTTTTTTGCCCTGACTGCAAAAATGGAAGATTATATATATAAGCTAAAACATTTCTCAAAACTGGACTTTCAATCAAAATTGGAAGTGATAAATAATGGAAGACTGATGCCGGAGCTAACAGATTTGCTTCAAACGACGGGACAGAAGATAACATGCTCTTTTCAAATGGAATGGTACACCCGAAAAGACTGGCTGTGTGGTTGTGCTACGAGAAACCGCCTTTTCTGCTTTCCCTGCCTTTTGTTCTCAATGGGTGACAATGTCTGGACTACAACAGGATTTTGTGACTTGAAAAATATACCAAGAAGCCTCAACAGACATGAAAGTTCAACTACTCACCTTCAAAGCCAAATTGGTTTAAAAACTTTTGGAAGCGCAAGGATAGATTTGGCTTTGAATGAACAGCGGAAACTAAATATTAGCGTCCACAATGCTAAGGTAAAGGAACACTGGGAAATTTTAAAAGACCTCACTGATGCAACTTGCTTCCTAGCCGAACAGCAATTAGCATTTCGTGCTAACGATAAGAGTACGACCTCTTCTAATCATGGCAGCTATGTAGAACTATTACATGCTTTTGCTGAGAAAGATGATAGGTTAGCTAGACATTTGGAGACATCCACTGTGTTTTCTGGCTTATCAAACAGAATTCAGAACGATTTAATTGAAGCAATAAGTGATGTGATTAGAAATTATATAAAAAAGGAGATTAATGCAGCCCTATTTGTTGCTGTAGAAGTAGACGAGACAACGGATGTCACAAACAAAGCCCAGATCTGTCATTTTGCATTCTGTGGCCTGAAGTGAGGTGGCCTGTGAAGTGAGGGAGGCGTTTTTGGGATTAGATGATGTGAGTAATGACGGACGAGTAAAGGTAAGACCATGCATACACTGCTGTACAGTCCATGATAAAAATAAAAGACCAGCCCCTTTTTTAAATAATAGATAAATAAAATTATATAAAACAAGATAAGAAAAAAATGAAGTTATTTTAAAGAATAAAACTACATTTGTCTTTTTGTTGTGGACTGTATATACTTTCATTTATATTGAATGAGTATGAATTGTGGAATTGTGATGGCAAATTAAGAACACACTGAGGGTGCAGAGCATATGCGTTCTCTCTGAGCCGCTATAAATTTAACGTTCTTCTTTGGCCAAATATGTACCTTACCTATGTGTGTGTAAAGAATGCTGATATGGGATATGAAACATAACCAGTAGTCAGTGTGCAAGCAACCAGATGAATGGTGAATTTATGCTACACTGTTGAATTCATATATTTGTAAATCTGACTTTGAAAGAGTCAGTGCCTCCCCAGCCACGAACCTCTCCGCACATCACTGACGAAATCGGGCTCCAAGTCCGATTTCAGAAGTTCGATTTCAGTCGGGTTAAAGCGTTTACATGAGATTTTAAAAAAGGCAAATTATTGCATGTAAACTTACTTACTGTCTGGAGGTTCGACGGGAGGTACCCACAGTTGGATGTGTGTCTGTCAACCGAAAAATGCGTGGACAAATAGGTGTGTAGAGTGTACAGTAGCCTCCCCCAGGTCCTAGTGCCCGCCCAGTAACAGGTTTAAGATGCGATGGAATCGAAATGTTGATGAAAACAAAGAAATCAAAAAGAAAATATATTGGCTGATACATTGATTTGCTTAGGGGGAGGGTTAAAGTGCTAATGAATATTGTGGGGGGGCTAAAGCCCTAGCGATGTCACTGGCCTCTGTTAACACTGATAAATAATGAAAAAAAGCTGCTGGAAAATGAAGTGTTATTCACAAATTATAGCAACAAATAGCAAATTGCAGAACAGAGCTTTACACAGCTCCTGAGCCAGATGCTAATTATGTTTTAAACAACAATGACTATGTTTACATCCACATCAAATTCTGTTTAATTTAAATTCTGTCTGGTTGCAGCCATATTCCGAATACGATGTTTATATGCATACCAGTATCAGTAAGTTCCTGTATACCTGGTTGTTGTAAGTATGCCTGAGTTGCCATTCCTAAATACCTACAGCTAAGCATGTGCTAGCACCCTCAATTCCTTGCGGACTAAGCATGTGCATTTATCTCCTTTCAGTGGATGTGATTTACATGAATATTTACATGATTTCAGTAGGTGTTTACATGAAACAAAGTTCTGATAAACACAGGCATATTCCAGGGGTGGGAATCAGAATATTGGCTTAATTTGAATCAGGTAATTGGATTGCGTTATTTACATGACTATACTAATTAGAATACTGCCAAATTTTGATTAATATCAGAATATTGATGTGCATGTAAATGTAGTCAATGTCTTTACAAAATCAAGAATTGTTGTTTATAATTGATAACAATAAGCATTTAATAATAGTTTATTCAGATTTACTGCAATTTTTGTGTTACATTACAGAAAGAATCATCATTAACATCAGAACCTGGACACAGTGCTTCCTCAAATATAAATGTATAAATGCAAATATAAATGTCCTTTAAGCAGCATTTTTATATAATGACTGTATGATTTTCCAGGAAAATTACTTTTTATTACTGAGGGAGAGGGATGATGTAAGAATGCTGACAAACATATGCATTGAATGTTAATATGAAGTTAATATTTTATAATTAATTGAATGATTATTTTGTGGAGAGCCCAGCAGAGACGTGCTGTTCTCTGCACAGTGCACAGTCTGTGTGAGCTGCATGGAGTGGAGGCTCTATAAATAAAATGATATTTCACTTGTTTGTATAGAAATATGGGGAAAATACAGTATGGTTTTATTTTAGTATGTAGGTTGGGATACCTGTTCACCCATTTCAAGCTCAAGGAATGACAGATTTAAGGATTCCTAGCAGGAATAAACAAAACAATTCTAAAACAAATGTATATATTTCTAGGGTACAGATTGATATTAAATGCTAGTGGGCTAAAGGTTACCTGCAAATCTGGAAACATACTGTCAGAGCCTACAAAAATGAAAACAAGAAACTTTCTTTATTTAACATTATGAAAATATAAGACATTAAATCATTAACACCTGAATTGATTAATGCCTGCATTAATAAGACAGATAGGTATTAATCCCATTGTGATTTACAGATAAAAATGTATAAATACATTAAAAATACATATAAATACAAGCTGTTTGTCTGTAATCCACATTAAAATGGAAAAGAAATATCAAAATACTGAATTTTAAGTCTATTTGTGTACATTTTAAAATAAAAAAGTGAAGGCCCCTTGTTACAAATCAGGGGTCAAAATCTTTAATAACACTCCAAGTTGTCAAGCAAAAGGACGAGAAAAATCAATAGCACCATCTGCTGGATTGGAGAATAGACACTGTACCACTCACACTGTGGCCTAGAGGAGCTGAGCTCTTATACACAGCACTACAACATCTCCATTTTTAGTACTGCCTTGAGAAAGTCCCGTTTCATGCATGCACTTCACTCATAGATCATCTCACTCCAAATCATAAAATGATTCCAACAAATCTGCTAATTATCATGGCAAACTACTCTATAATAAAGAAAAAAAAACTCATGTGTTTTAGAGAGATAAAGATTTATTTACACATGCTGCTAAAGTGTGTCTCAGACCTTCTGAAATTGTTTAGGATTTAAAGCTGTTTTAAATATGTCTAAATATTTATATAGATAATCCCAATCCAGATATAATCATGATACTGAACATCTACAAAACAATCCGTTTAAATTAAAGCTAAAACTCATTTTATATCAAATGGTAAATGGCCTGCACTTATATAGTGCCTTTTAACCTTAGCGGTACAAAGTGCTTTACATTGTTTCTCATTCACCCATTCACACACACATACACACCAGTGCACAAGGTGCTAGCCTGCAGTTGGGAGCAACTTGGGGTTCAGTGTCTTGCTCAAGGACACTTCAGCATGTGGACCAGGAATCGAACCGCCAACCTTTAGTGGACAACCCGCTCTACCACCGGAGCCACAGCCACCCCTTAATATCACAAGTAACGTCACACACACAGCCAGCAACAACTGAAACAAAATGCTTTTTACTTCACACTGTGAATCCTAGTGTCATGTGGGGAAAGAAACTGAGAGATTTGAGTGAAAAATATGCTTAATGCTCACGGCACCACACCAGCCGGTGTAAATGTCTACAGTCTTCAGCAAAGTAGCTCAGTGTAAGTACCAGTCACATGTGGTGTCTAATGGGCAGAGACTCAACAATTACACTGAAGGCCTTATTGCCCTAATATTTAATTTATCAGGTGTGCATATACTAGTGTTTGATTTATCACATAGACTTTGTCTTTTGTCATTTTATCATATTTATTATAGCCAAACTCAGACTTATACTCTTCCAGATCTTTTTGCTGGGAGTTTCTTACCTGTGTCTGTGTTTAAACTATACTGGTTTTTTTTTTGCTAGTTTTGTTTTCATCAATAATTTTGACCTATTGTTTTCTTTTGTTGTATTTTTCCCTCTAACTCTTCTGTCAATTTTTTTTTTCAAAGAATGCTTATTTTGTCTAAAGACAGCAAATGGAGACGATCCACATTGCATCTGTCTAAAATAATCTCAACAAATATTTGACTAAGGTACATAAAACACTGAACATTGCAAACAGCTTGTTCAGTGTGTTGAGTGCAGGATGTTTAGTCATTCTTCTCTGTCGTTAGTAATAGTTTTATCTGTGCTAAGTGTATGTTAGTTAGCTCTCTGATAGAGAAGATTGCAGCATTAGAGGTGCGCATCCAGACTCTAGAGAATGTTAGTGAGCATGAGAGCAGAGTAGTTTCTGTAGGGACAAGTCTGGATGCTATAGTCTGGCATCAGAAATGAATCCCACATCTGCTGGTCTTTCACCTGAGTGACGCTGGTGTGTATCTCACACATCGAGCCCACTAACTCGCTACAACATCAGCCCAAAGAAGAGGGAATTGTAAATCATTTCTCCGTGAATGAGCAGAGGCTCTTCCAGGAACTGACAGATGTTAATTTATCTTCATTAGTCGCTCGAGTTGGCCATCTGAAGTACGTTTATTCTGCAGCACTGATCCTCTTCCTGATGTTCAGCTGTTGAGTGACAACCAAGTGACTGATGCCTCTTTACTTCACTTTGCTTCCTTTAAGAACGGTTCTTATTTAAATGGAATTTGGCCATGTGATAGAATAAAGAAACGCTGCATGTCCCTGCACAGATTATTATTTTATATGAATTGATCATGTATTTAAATGATCAGCACTGTGGAAGAAAGTTTTCTGAGAAATGTATAAAAATGAAATTTGAAATATTTTAATGAGCTTTCTTCTTTATGTCGTACACCTATTCTGAGTAGCAGTTTGACAGTTTTATGCTGAATAAACAGACATTCTGCTCTATAAATCCTGCTCTGTCTTTCACTATAACAAACTAAATGTGACCATAAAAAAGTTTTTCATTCACTGTGTTTATAAGCAGAAAATTTGAGTCGTTTACAGAAAAATCTACGTTTGAGTGCACATTACTATAAACTAAAATAAATGCCTGCTCACTGGTCCTGTCAGAGAGTAATAAAGCACTAATGTTAGCTTAGCATATTCATGGCAACCAATTTCTTAAGAGGCAAACACACAAATCTTAATGTTTAATCAGATTTTATTAAGGTTTTAATTTTAAATTTCAGTTTCATTTACAGTCCCCTCCAAATGTATTGGAACAGCATGGCCAATTGTGTTGATTTTGCTGTACCCTGTAGTCATTTGGGTTTGAGATCAAAGGATGAATATGAGATGATAGATCAGAATTTCAGCTTTCATTTCCTCATATTTACATATAGATTTGTTAAACAACTTAGAATTTGTTGTTAAAAAGGATACACCAACATGAAGACCAGAGAGCTGTCTATGGAAGAAAAGCAAGCCATTTTGAAGCTGAGAAAAGAAGGAAAATCAGTCAGATTTGGAATGTCCTGAAAAAGAATGAAACCACTGGTGTACTGAGCAACAGACACCGAATGGGTCGGCCAAGGAAAACAACAGCAGCTGATGACAGAAACATTGTGAGAGCTGTGAACAAAACCTCAAAAACAACAGTCAGTGACATCATCAACAACTTTGAGAGCAGAAATATAGAGGCCAACCAGATGCAGACCACTCTTCAGCAGCAAGAATCAGAAAGCCAGATTGGAATTCAGAAAGAAATACAGAGATGAGCCACAAAAGTTCTGGAACCAAGATTAACCTCTACCAAAGTGATGGAAAAGCCAAAGTTTGAAGAAAGAAAGGATCTGTTCATGATCCAAAACATTAGAAGCTCATCAGTCAAGCATGGTGGAGGGAGTGTCATGACTTGGGCTTGCACAGCTGCTTCTGGAACATTCTCACTAATCTTTATTGATGATAGTACTCATAATGGTTGTAGTAGAAACATTTTGTTTGCTAATTTACAGAGAAATGCATCCAAATTAATCAGGAAGAACTTGCAGTGAGACAACGATCCAAAACACACTGCCACCTCAACACAGGACTTCATCAGGGGGGAAAGTGGAAGGTTTTAAACTGGACGAGTCAATCACCAGACCTTCACCCAACTGATCAGCATTTCACCTCCTGAAGAGGAGACTGTATGGATAAACCCCCTGAAACACACAACTACTGAAAGAAGCTGCAGTAAAAACTTGGGAAAGCATCACAAAATAAAAATTTAACGGTTTGGTGATGTCAGTGAGCCGGAGGCTTGATGCAGTTATTGCAAGCAAAGGATATGCAACCAAATAGTAAGTGTTACTTTACTTTATCTGTTCCTATAAACTAAACTAATATAACTAAAAATTGTGTGGTCTGTCACCAAAGATCCCATGTTTTAAGCTGCTTAACACATCTAGATGTATTCAGTATATAGCAAAAACAATAGAATTGGCATTGCTGTTCCAATACTTTTGGAGGGGACTGTAACTTTTAACAGTGAACATTGTCACAAAGGAGCTTTCCAAACATCCAGATATAAAATTTAAATAAAATTTTATTTATCCTTCAGGACATGAAAAAGACTCAACAGAGGCGAGGACAAACTCCCTGAGATGACTTGAGGAAGAAACCGACCCTACCCTCTTCTGGGTGATACTCGATAGTGCGATTACAAATCATCCTCAGCAGCAGCGAGTGATTATCAGGTGGCAAAAGCTCCAAGCAGAATTTTTTCCTTTGCAGTTCTCGAGACACACTGAGTCAGTGATTAACAGACAAAACATAAAACACCAGGAATTTGATCGTATAGAATAAAATTATACATTAGGCCATTTCCTCCACACAGCAGCTCATTTTCAGCCAGGAGAAGTTCTTTATAATAATCTATAAATAACAGAGTGTTTTGTTGCTCTGCAGTAGTTTTTAGAAGAACTGTTCTGTCAGGTTCTGTAACTCTATACAGCTCTTCAGTTCCAGTAAAGATGACACTTCTATTGACTTACAGTACAGTATTAATAAAACCGATGCTCTCTAATGAGTACCGATAAACCATGTAGGGAAAATATCACAAGATCACATTACACATTGAGAATGTCAGTCCACATCAGCTGAAATGGTTCTCCCATGAATATAAAGGAACACAGAGGAAAAAGAGAATAAAGCAGAAACTCTGCAGTGAGCTTGTTCCTCTTAGACAGCGAGATATCTCTGAGGAACCAAACAGCAGCGAATCTTGAAAAAAAAAAAGAAGATAAAATCTACTGTGTTTCCAGGTCAGAAACAGTTCCAAACTAGAACCACTTTAGGTAGATAGATTATATATTATACACAAAACCCTTTGAAGAACCCTTTTTCTAAGAGTACCTATTTAAAAATCTACAGATTTGGTGGTGTGATTAGGGTTAGGGTTAAAATAAAGAATATACACAATTTGTATACAAACCACAACTCAAAACACACTCAAGATTCCTTCTGATGACAGGAATGATAAGAAATGTTAGATGAAGGTAAAAATAACAAACTCAAAATCAGTTTTTTTTTGCTCCATATTTACAAACCCTAATTGTTAAATTCTAAAAAAGACTCTACAGCATGATTTTTAAACAAAAAATCATTTTCTATGCTAATTTTAATTTGGGGGTGGATTGTGTGCAGGCTCAGTTTAAGAAATCAGAAAATATGGTCAGTAAGGGGTTAATGACGGTACCATATAAATGATGGAGTAAAGGGTGACTGGCAGAGTAACCAGTGAATGACAGTGATGAATAAATGCCGGAGCGATGGCTGGATGTTGATGTGATGTACAGTGGAGTAATGGCTGAATGGTGGAGTATGATGGAGCAATAAGTGAATAACAAATTAAAATGGCGAAGCTACAGATGAATGGTGGAGTAACAGGTGAATGGTGGAGTAATCAGTGAATGACAGAGTACATAGTGAATGACAGAGTTACGGATGAAAAGAGGTGTGATTAATTAGAGGACGCAGGTAGACTTCATGATCATGTTTGAGTTCAGCATGGGCCATCTGCATGACATCATCAACCTGAATTAATGCATGCAGAAGGTGAGACATGCACTGTTATGAGAGGAAGAAAAATTGGATGCTTTTTTTATCCTATATATATATATATATATATATATATATATATATATATATATATATATATATATATATAGGATAAATATATATATATATATAGGATATATATATATATATATTTTATTTATGTTATACTGTATTTCTCACATAATGTGTAAGTCTCATAAAACTCTTAAACATTCCCTTAAACTATTTATTAATATTACTAATGTAACATGCTTTTGTTTATGAAAATGAGTGACATGTCTGTTATTCAGTCTCAGATCCTGTTTCTTGTTTATTTCCTTTGTGCTCCATCTAGATTGGATTCTGATCAGAATTTCACCATACTTACACTTGTAGTCTGACTTTAACTATATTTACACCTGTAATCAGATTTGAACAACATTTAGACAAGTAATAAGATTTTCAGGAAAAAAAAAGATAAAAAAAAAAGATAATTTATATTTTAACCATATTTACTGTATAAGATTAATCAGATTTTAACCACATTTAGATGAATAGTCAGATTTCACCATGTTTGGATGAGTAATCAGATTGTAACCATATTTAATCGAGTGATTATATTTCACCACATTAGACCAGTAATATTTATGACAGTTTTAACCAAATTAAGAGAAATAATCAGCTTACCAGGGCTAACCAACCCCCACCTCCCCACTCCTAACATAAAATCAGTATAAGATAACAAATGTTTTAAAGAGAATTATTTTGTATATTTGTGTAGCCGAGGGCAACAGCACCACCAGCGGTTGTAAGAAAAACACGGAATGGCGTGAAGTGAGGCTGTGGGATAACTGAAACGAGCATCAGAGGTGTAGATTCATGGAGCCAATCAGAGACCGTCATGTCAGTTGATTACATAGAGTGGCACGCCCCCTACATCTGACTTCCATTTGGACTAATATCTCAGCCTTCTTTGGTCATGCTTCCATTATATGCCATCAGTGGTTGTGTTATGAAGTCGTAGGTGTAATGAAGGAGAATGAGGTGGATTATTTACTCTGTCATCATTTCCCACCTAAAATACATTTGGAGGACAAAACTAAAGGTTGATCGACTGAGAACAATTTGTTTAATCACAGTACACTAAAAAAACATTAGTATACTAATGCACCTCCCTATCCACCTTTAAGTGTGTGTGTGTGTGTGTGTGTGTGTGTGTGTGTGTGTTATAATGTTATTTGCATTTACAACACTTAGCAGACATCCTTATCCAGAACAACTTACTACTACTACTACTACTGCTAATAATAACTATTATTATTATTATTATTATTATTATTATTATTATTATTATTATTATTATTTATATTATCATTGGTGTTGTTCTGTCTGTCAACTGAATGCTGCACACAGCGACCTACGGCTCAGGTTATTCAGTATTGTGATCATAATGTGTTATAAACACTGTTATAATGCATTCTGGTAAGCACTTTATAAATGCATTATAAAGCCCACTATAAATTGCAATGCCTATTCATGAATAATTATAAAAATGTCTATAATGCCTTATGGATACATTATAACATTTAATGAATGTATTCACAAGTATTTATCATTCCCCAGTGGATTTTTATTCTGTTTTGTCATATACAACGTTCATATAAACATTTATTATAATGCGTTATGTATCCTTAATCATATAGTCATGCTTTATAAAGTGTAATGAAGGCATTATAAGTCATTGTGCATGCTATAGATATACATTAATATGATTATTTATATAACACATTATAATACTTATTGTAAGGCTATAATAATTTGAGATACATGATTTAAGTTCTACTAAAAAATCGGGCACTAACATTTATTAATATAACTGTGTGTGTGTGTGTGTGTGTGTGTGTGTGTGTGTGTGTGTGTGAAAGAGAGAGAGAGAGAGAGAGAGAGAGAGAGGCGGGACACGCGCGTGCACCGTAGCTCTTGACTATATGCTCGCGCACACTATAGCGGCTCTCAGACAGCACGAGCTCTTACTACGACCTGAACGGGTGCGCGTGCATCTCTCTCGCTCTCCGTCTCTCTCTCTCGCGCGCTGTCATTTTAACGTTCTAGCGACTTTATACCGGGGAAGCGGAACGGGTGTGAGATCATCATCTTCATCATCTTTATCTCGGAGGAGGTAAAACCCCGCGGGCGGAGCTCGAGCGGCGGAAATCACGCGCTATGTGTCTGTTCGGGCGGTGAAGATTCACGCGTTGAGAGTCTGTTTGCCTCCGCGCGCACTCCGGGATCCGGGCTGGGACTTTCTCCTAAACACACACACACACACACACACACACACACACAGACACAACAACCCAGTCTGAGAAGGGGAGTGTGGGTGTCGTCTTTCCTCAGAGATTCAGAGTAAGTTTTCAATGTTTGATGTTTTCAGAGCTGTGTTAGAGCTGCGCCCTGTGCACGCTCACGGTGTGTGTGTGTGTGTGTGTGTGTGTGTGAGAGAGAGAGAGAGAGAGAGAGAGCGTTACAGCGCATCTGACATAAATCACTGCATCACCCATGAACACGATATTCCTCTCCTTAAACAAGTTCATTGCGTTTCCTGCGCGGGTTCTGAAGCTTGGATTTGCTCTTTCCTGTACCTGTGGGGGTAAACGTGTGTGTGTGTGCGTGTGAGAGAGAGAGAGATGTTTAACGCTCATTTTCACTTCACTCTAATGAAGACATGCTGATGGAAGTGAATGTGAGCTTTGCAGGTTCAGAATGTGGTCCAGAGATGAATTCTTACATCTGATAAGAGCAGCTTGTTCTATTGAGTCATCTTATCTGAGCATTGGAGATCTTTTGAGATCTTTAGCGGTTTGTTTAAGTAAAAATTTATATGAGATGCTGTCTGGAAGAAGATGATTCTTAAAATTTTACATTTTTATATGTAATATCAAAATCTTCAAAATATATGTGCAGTTTATTTTGTGGATGTCTGTGGCTAAGTTTCTTTAAGAAAGGAGATCAAATCAGGCTGATCTCAGTTGTATGTAGTTGCTGTAATGATGTTTGTGTTTTGAATTTTTCTTTCTTTCTTTTTTGTTGTTGTTAAAGCTCTAGTTGGTCATTTGGGGGGAAAAAAATCTTTAAGCACATTTTCAATCATTTTTAGATTTTTGGAATATTCACTAAAACCGAACCCAATTTAATCACAGAGAAAGTGAACCTTTGTTGTGCAACTCTGAGAGATTGAGCTGATGTTGTTTTTGTCAGGGTGATCATGTGAATATTCAGTGTTTAGTTTTTGATCAAATTCAGGATATGTGATTTCACACAACAGCTGTGTGTTTTTCTGTACTTACAATCACGCTGACTGGTTGCCATGCAACACTGATTTCCTGAAGATCATCAGTGCGTCTCATCCTCTTCCTCGGATCTGATGTCATCACTCTGCTTTTCATCTCAGTGCTGTTTCAGTTCATTTAGGAAACTTTTAACATTTAACTGCTTGCTACTTTATTGCACACAGATGATGTGGGGAGATTTTCATTAGATTGGATTTTCTGTCCAATTCTAAATTATCACATTTCTGTTGATGATTGTGTTACCAAACAAACAGCACAAATCTCGTCTCTTGTGAGAATCAGTAGTGATTAGTGCTTCAGTGAAACGTCCGAAGTTTGCAAATGTTGATGACTTTAAAGTGCTCTCCTTTTCGGAGGATGGGAAGTTCATCAGTTTCACTATTGATCAGACAGTTAAAGTGAAAGAAAAGCACTTTCTCCACTGAGGGCTGTTTAAATATGCAGCAGCTCTTATCTGTATTCCTTCTGATAAATTTACAGCCTGTAACAATGAAACTGCTTTTCACTACTAAAGATTCAATACCAGCTTCTAAAATGTGTCTCGTTCTTCATCAGTGAAATTTTAATATCAGTTTATACACATATAGAATTTAGTAATTTGTGTTTTAGCTCAGTGGTTAAGGCATTGGTCTAGTGATTAGAAGGTCGTGCACAAATCCCAGCACCACATTGTCCGGTCCTTGAGCAAGACACTTAACCCTCAACTGCTCCGCCGTATCCTCCCTCAGCTGTAAGCTGCTTTGAATGAACCATCAGTTAAATGAAGTAAATGTTTTTTTGTTTAAATTATAATGTATTTTTGTTGTGAATGGAATTTAAGTAAATACAACAACAACAATAATAATAATACATGCTCAGTGTCATAGTACATGAGAATTTGTTCCTCCTCCTGTATAAATCTGTACCTCAGGAATGTCAAAGCTTCTCTGAAATGAAATCTCAAGAAAAAAAGGTGAAAAGACTCAACTTTAAAGTCTGGAATTGATTTTGTGTCTCTATATTATCCATGAACGTGTCCACAACTTATTTTACTCAATTTGAGGAGTGAGGAGATTACAAGAAACATTATTTTTCTGTAGGTGGGTCAAAGCAGATTGTCGGAGTCTCAGTGTTTAGTGTCTCTGTGCTGCAGGTTCTCTCTTTTCATTGCTGAGATTCAGGGCTCAAAGCAAGGACAAAAACCTGAACGCAAACAGGAGCTGAATCATCTCTCAGAACTGAATGATGGGATAAAAATATAACGTTTCCTGAACAGAGCTGTAGGATGTATTCACTGTTACAGCTGTGCAGAGTTAAGACCATGCTAATAAACACAGAAGTCACTTTTAGAGAAAAGGTTTTCTCAGGTCTTGCATTAGGGGTGTTAATAATTAACTGATTAATTAACAATCGATTGATCAGTACTGTCAGTCGGAACCTGGTTCAGGTGTAAATTCTCATCAACAACACATGAATCTTGCTGCTAACAGACTGAGGAGTAAATTAACCCAGGATGAGATGAGGATGAGGATGAGATGAGGATGGTGAAGAAGATAATGAAGGATGTGAAGACTGTCCATGTTTATATTGTCCATCATAAGCTGCAACATTTATGTTGATAATTTTTGGGACGCTTCAAAGTAAATATTACAAATTAAAGGCCTAACGTATTAAATTGTCTAAAATGTCAGATATTTGGGTTTTTTAGTATGTCGATTGATGTGTGCTGATGGCTAGCTGAAGATCAGTAAATTGCTGGTTAAACTTGCTTACAAGTGAGTCTGAATCTTTTACTTATTTACAAAAATATATATATTTACATATTTAAAAAATTTTCAAAGAGACAAATAATTTAATTAAAAGCAATGAAACTTTAATAAGACGATCAGATCTCAGTGCAATATAAAGTCTGACAGTTTGGAGGATTTATTTTTTATAGAAACACTGTAAACCCCAGCAGTAGAAATGTGAGCAGTGTGAGCTTGGTGTGTGAGTTGCAGCTCTGACAGTTCCTCTACCTCAGCTACATCACTCAAGTTCATAATCACTCTCAACTACAGATGTGTGTGGGAACGAGTCTATAATCTCACACTCAGTTAGTTTTTTTGTTCGTACCCACCCACCATATCTTCTAATGAATATAGATGGTTCTCTTTCCCAAAATATAAAAAGAAACAATAGTGTAATTTAAACCACCACAACTCTGACCAGGCAGTTACTAAAGATGAATCAATGAATGCTGTAAATACATCACTCAGCACCGCACTCTCATATTAATGCCCATATTAATGTTCCTGTTTGTGTTCATGTTAATGTTCATCTTATTGTTCATGTTCATGAATGTGGTCTTTATTTGTCTCATGAGTTTCTTATGTGATAAGATCCGGTCATGGGGATGAATCACCTGGGATGAACAGCAGTTGAGTTTTGCTGGGATTAAGTTTCAGATGATGAGCTGCAAAGGAGATGTCTACCAGACATGCTGAGATCCAAACAGAAACATGAGTCTCTGAGGATGAAGACGAGGATGAATTTAGTGTCATCTGCATGGCAGTGGTATGAAAACCCATGTGAGGATATGACCTCACCAAGAGATTGGGTATAGAGGGAGAACAGAAGAGGATCAAGTACTAAGCCTTGTGGGACACCAGTGGAAAGTATGTGTGGAGCAGATGTGGATCCTCTCCACATCATCTGATATGACCGACCTTCCAGGTAGGAAGCAAACCACTGCAATGCTCTGTCACCAGTTCCACGAGGATGGACAAGACAGTCTTGTGGTTGTGGTCAAACGCTGCTGAAAGTCGAGGAGGATGAGGACTGATGACAATTTGGCTGATCTAGCAGCATGTAACTTCTCAGTGGCCGCCAAAAGGGCAGTTTCAGTGGAATGTGGCACCCTGATGCCATTTTGGTTAGGATCTTGGAGATTGTTCTGGGTGAGATAGAGGGACAATTGATTATAGACAGTGTTTTTGAGGATTTTAGAAAGAGAGAAGAGAAATGATCCTGGTCAGTAGTTGCTGATGTCTGATCTATACAGAGTGGGTTTCTTCAGGATGGGAATTCACTTTAATACAATTTATTTAAAAAAATTATTTTGTATAGCACTTTTAACAATGGACATAAAGCAGGTTTACAGAAAGTCTGGATATAAAATTAAAAAAAAAAATCCCTAATGAGCAAGCCAGAGGTGATGAGGTGGTGAGGAAAAACTCCCTGAGACAACATGAGGAATAAATCTTGAGAGGAACCAGACTCAAAAGGTAACCTTATCTGGTAACATGGGATAGTGACATTATAAATCATTACTTTTCTATAACTTTATACTATAAAGTCAAACAGTGCTACATGTTCACACAGAATAAATAAAATAAGGGAACAAGTCTTGCTGTTTTGAGTACAGTTAGTACATGATCAGATGTTATGGAGTCATTAATGATAGTAGTGATGACGGGGAGAAGGTCTTGTGAGATGTTCTGGAGCACTGTGGAAGGCATGGGATCCAAAAGGGGTGGTAGGATTGCAGAATAAGATGACCTGCAGGATCACATCTGTTGATTGAGGAGAAAAATGTGTCAGAGAAAGTGAAGGGGAATCCTGACCATGGAGTGTAGGAGTCAGGGTAGGAGTGAAGATCTGGCAGATTTTTTCAATCTTCACATCAAAAAGGTGGCAAAATCATCTGCAGTCCGGGAGGATGGTGAAGGAGGAGGTGGTGGGTTAAAAAGTGAAGAAAAGATGCTGTGGAGCTTGCAAGGAATTTGTGCAGAAGCTTCCAGCTTTCCCTTGTGGACAAAATTAATTTTGTTTTATTTACTTGTCTCTTTTCCTCAGAAAACAGATTCCAGACAGAAGATTTTCTAGTTAGAAAAAGCAATTAATCGAGATCAGAATTAAAAATAAGTCCTGTATGCATAAAAGCAGTGAGGAGTGATGTACAGGGATGAGTGTGTATCTCTCATGAGCTCTGAATTCAGTTCCACTCCATTTATTGTACTGCTGTTATGTAGATTGTGAGTAAATATCCGCTGGCTGCAGTGTCACTTGATGCCTGGAAGAAAACGTGCAGAATAAATTCATAGGATTGCAGATTAAATGTTTTTCTCTTCAGCATAACAATATCATAAAGGAAATGCTTATTTCTGAACAACACTTAATAATATCAAACTACTACTCAATAAATCAACTCAATAAACTTGTTCAAGACCTACCCACTTTCATAGAAAGAGGTAATTTGACTGACACTGCAGCCAACCAGTCACAGACCTTCTCAGCAAACACATGAGATTCTCTCATTTACAAAAATATTTTCACAGACATTATTGAGTTAAATATGAATAAATAAACCTGGCACTGGGAGTAGCAGTGAGTTTGAATGATTTTTAGCTTTGTGTTTTTATACATGAATAATGATGTAGGAATTTAGAGCTCACAGATGCTGTAATCTCTCAGAGAGAGGTGTCTCAGAAGAACATGACTGATTAGTGTTGTAAAATCTGCTGCTGTTGATCCTGGACTCCAGCTTCTTTATTTTTTTTATTTGTTTGTTATTGTTTCACCTGATTTTTTCTTGTCAGTGAAATAGAAATGTCACATGACTATATTCATTAGTAATGAATGGGGACCTGATGAGACAACGCTGAGGGACTCTGTGTAATCTCGGTTCACAAGAATTAATCCTCTTATCAAACTTATGAATATTAAATGAATCCTTAACCTGGTGTAAAGAGTGTGATGACAGAAGCACTGTGTCTAATTATAAACTTAATTACTCCTTATGTCTAAAAGAGGAGCTGTGGTGTGACTGCACCGATCCTCCTCCTCATTCATTCATCAACTTTCTCAGATATTCAGCTGTTTTCTCACCAGCCGTCTACTCATCTAACCTCAGCTAATGTAGCATGACTTTTAAACTTTAATCCTTCGACAACAAAGTTTAGGGTGAAAAGGATGCTATGTTAAATAAAGGGGGGGGGGTGGTGGTGGTGGGGGGGCGTTCTTTAGGGGATGGAGCAGGTTGCGTGGGGGTGAGTGGGGGTTAGGAGAGAAAGTGGGGTACGGAGTGGACAAGGATATAGGAATAACTGTGTCGTAGCTATGAGTTGGAGTGTGTGTGTGTGTGTGTGTGTGTGTGTGTGTGTGTGTGAGGATGGGGTTTGAGGATGGTGTTTACTCTGATCTCTGCTGCTGTCTCAGGATTAGTTGTGATCCTAAATGCTGAAGGAGTGAAGATCCACCATTCAGCTCTAAACTCACATGAAGACGTTTTAACTTTGTCACTCATGGCATGTTCAGGACATGTTCAGGACGTGTTCAGGACGTGTTCAGGACGTGTTCAGGACGTGTTCAGGGCGTGTTCAGGACGTGTTCAGGACGTGTTCAGGACGTGTTCAGGGCGTGTTCAGGACGTGTTCAGGACGTGTTCAGGGCGTGTTCAGGGCGTGTTCAGGACGTGTTCAGGACGTGTTCAGGACGTGTTCAGGACGTGTTCAGGACGTGTTCAGGGCAGACCTGTGACCTGAGGTGATCTCATTGTGTCCCCATTCTGTAAAGATTCCTCACAATCATGTTCCACCTCTCTAACCAGGTGAAAAATAATAATTATTTTTTAAATGAAACTCTAGACTGGTGTTATTGCAGAATGTGAAAAATGGTTTGGCCCTGAAAAGCATATAAAGGAGGTTTAGAATAAAGCTAATATATTATGGTCTGTGGACTGATTTGTTGGGAGAAATCTCAAATTGTTATAAATTAATCATTATATTACTTTTCCTGCACTACATAGTTTAATGTTCAGTAACCTCTTTTTCTGAATTTCAGCAACTTTTTTTGCCATAAAATCAAAGGCTAAATTGTTAATAGTGATTGCGTGCATAAATAATTATCCGGCAAAATTAATAGTAAAGGCTGTAACAGTAAGCAGTCAATTAAACAATTATTGCCATTAAGTACATGCTTTATTGATTCATCACTGATGATGATTTCCTTTGCAATTACCAAATTAATTATCCAAATGATGATCTACAAGTAAAAAAGTCACTGAAGAGTTCGGACTTTAAATAACCAACTGGAACAAACCTCAAAAGGCTGAAATGCTTTTATTATTTTATAAAAATCTTGTTAATTAAACAAATAATTAGAAGTTTATGTGTATAAAACTAAATTTTATACCTGTATTTCTGTAAAGCTGATTTGTGACAATAAGTATTGTTGACGGTTCTATCCAAATAAAACTGAATAGTATAATGATATTATGAATGAAATTCAGCGGCTGCACATGAAATCAGATGAGTGTACTCTCAGCACAACAAATTAAAAACCAAATAAAATAGAATCCTGTGTCAGATCGTGGAGTTTCATGGTGTTAGTTTTTGTATGTGACTGATTTTTGTATATAACTTTGTGATACATTTCTTTGTGTTGTGTTTATTACAGTGTTGTTGTAAAGCTGATAGAAAACATATTTAAAATGATTAAAAACAACAAAAAAAAATATGTTTATCAAAAACAGAACAGAAGAAAATTCACATTCACTTGTCTGAACTGTCTGTAAATATGTCTTTAGGTTTAGGATGATTTAATCAACATGACTTGATATAAAGTCAGTGTAAAATAATCTGGAGATGATCATGAGAGGAAACAGTAAAGCAGCTCTGTGTCATTACGGTAATAAACAAAAAGAAATTAGATAAACTCATACATTTGCCACAAATATAACGCATAAAATCGCTTATATTTTAGTGATTAAACATTTTGAAACTCTGCAATTTAACACACGAACATATATTTTAAATTTATTGGCACCCTGTGTAGAGGAAACGGCACTGATTATGTATTGCATCACCGTTTCTCCATGCTGAACATTTCATGATGGTGAATCGCCTCAGGCTCGTACTCGTCAACTTCCTCCTCAATTCAGACCGCAGGTTTTCAGTTCCAGCTCGGGGACACCAAGGTGACGTCCAGCAGCTGATTCTGAAACCTGATCAGCTTGAGATTCCAGTAAATCTTGCAGCCCTGAACATCTGATCCGTCATCTTTCATTCTTCTTCATCATCATCAGCATCATCATCACCGTGTGGGGGTAAAACACTGAAACTATTTGGCAGTTTTATATCTTAAAATGGACCCCACTTTAAATAAAAAAAATAAGCTTCATAAAGGGTTCTTAGTTCAGGGTTCATCATTTTCTTCTTGTAACTTTTTCTGGTATAGGGTTAAGATTTAATTTAACACACATCAAATTTACTATTTCAAAGCATCAAATTTCATAACATACAAATATATTAGGTATTTATTTTACATATTGTTGCCAATATTTTTGACCATTTTGGTATTTGAAAAAAGAAGAAGAATGTTTATAAACTGTAAATATTAAATATATTTAATAAATTAACTATTTCCCCTAACTGCAAGCAGATATTTTGAAGATATTTATTTCTGCTGATTTCTACGAAGGGTGCAAATCATTTTGATTTGAATTTATTCCTGTATTTATTTATTTATTTTTGCTCCAAAACCAGCACTATATTCATCAAACCACAAAACTGATCAAAATGTCGAATTCATTCAGTTTTGAAAGCAGAGATGGATTGTTTTAATTTAGATATCTATTTTTTTTTTCCATTTATTAAATAATAATTAAAATATAATGACTACAGTGTGTATACACCTATTTATTTTATTTCTTAGGACAGGACTATTGATATTTATATATTTAATGATCATGTTTGCTCTTAACTGTAATTGTGCATTAGAAAGAGACAGAGTTATTATTTAATAAATGAATTGGTCATTTTAAGGCAGCAGGTCTGTGTTTGTGATGCTGCGGGTTGAATGACAGTGAATGTAAGAGCAGATAAACAATAAATAATAAAGAAGTTAAAGTCCAGTGTTTTTCCTCAAAGCTGTGAGTCAGAGGCCCACTGAGGCCAGTTTACAGCGACAGAGCGAGCCGTTATTACTCAACACGGTTTTTATGAAAGCTGAAGCCACAGGAATCCCACCGGAGCAAATCGTTGCTCATCAGCTTCCAGGAGAATTCAGAGCAACGGCATCCGTCCTGCCAGCAGTAACCATGGCAACCTGTTTACTGAAAACCAGCAGTCAGAATTGGGGAACATTGAGGCTATGGCCTCAGCCTCAATGTTAAAACACACACACACACACACACACACATACATACATACATACATAAATGCATATATATATATATATATATATACATATATATATATATATATATATAGATATATAGATAGATAGATAGATAGATAGATAGTTAGATAGAGATATATATAGACTCCCAATCAGCTATTTATTGATCAAACATTAATCATTCCTGTAAAACTAAAAACTAATAACAAATAATTTTCACCTGTCTAAGAAATCTTCTTCATTCATTTATAAATGATTATTTTTGAATAATTAAGGTATAGATCTACAATAACAAATAGAGATATACTGTTAAACATTGTGATTGTGATATTAAATAAATCGGTGAATCTGTGAAATGTCATAAACTGAATATTTTTCTGTTACAGCACATTACTAAATGTTCTATTCCTATTATACCACAGCAGTTTACATTTCCTCTGTCAGAAAACCTAAAGTTACACTTTTACCTCTTACTATTACAAAGTGCTGACACTGGAGACTCCTTCCATGAATATTTTTTTTTTTTTTTTTAAAGTATCATTACAGGAAACTTGACCATATCAATGATTACACGTTTTTTAATCCGTTATGTGGAGTGTGCGCTGTACATGTCCCTGTGAACGAGCCGTTACTATAGAAACAATAAGGTACTAGAGCGAGCGCATTAATATAAACCTGCGCTACTGTCAGAGCCGCTGTTATAGAGAACTAATCACCACCTTCTGACCAATCACAATCCAGAACTCCGGGGGGTGGTGAGGAGGGGGGTTAGTGTAGGTGTGTGTGTGTGTGTGTGTGTGTTTGTGTGTGTGTGTAGGAATAGTGGATTAGTGGAATAGGTTCTGCTCAGTTGTTGTTTCTGTGTTTTATTTGCGTCGTATCTTTGCTGGTGGAGTTTAACCTCAACTCAGATGGTCCTCTAACCGTGTGTGTATAAGACCATCTGATGTCTCTGTGCCATAAACATTGAGTGTATGTTGCAGGGCCGAACTGCTGCTTCACCACTGCTTCTGTCTCATGAATACATTTTTGCCCCTGGACACAGAAATCTCTTCGATATCTGGCTGGAGAGAAGCTGTGAAATAAATGAATGATTAGGAGTGAAGTTATATGGAAAAAACTCCTCAGAATCTTCAGCACAGATGCGGTCATGATGGTTGAGGAATAAATTTATTATCATCAGCTTAACGACTGCAGTTATTCCAAAGACATCAATGTGTGTAGATTTGTGAATGGATGGGAAATGATCATGGAATTATAACCACTGTGTTGACAGTTTGATTTCTGTCAGTGGATGATAAATAAATATTAATTTAGACATTTCCTTGTGCGCTACAGATTTTGAGTTCAGTGGTTAAATATCTCATTCTGATTGTCGCATTTTCTGGAAAATACTCCACCTAATTTCAGCCACTGAGAGAAGACGTCACAGGGATGTTTTTTTTGGCAGATAAGAGAGACTTTAATCGCTCGGAGACTTGGCATATCATAAAGGAAGCCCAGGACACAAGCAAACAGATAACAGTGATATTTCCAATTCTTTGTGTTCTCTGATAGCTTTGCTCACAGCTCGGCTCCCCCCCCCCCCCCCCCCACGGCCTCGCTGTTTTCTGCAGCTTAGTCAGTGAAAGGTACTGAAAATGGTTTAATACCTGAAAGGTCTCAGTTTGGATGAGAAAAAAAAAGTGTGAAGAGGAGCGATGCTCCTTCTTTTGTAGAAAAAAATCAATGTTCATCAATGTTATCAATATGATATTTCATACCTGATGTGTCATTGACATTTATTCATAGAGTAATTTATAGAGAGTTATGAGTAACACTGTACAACTACAGCAGATTCATTTATTCTCTTTAAAAAAGGTTTTGTAATATCAGGTGTGGGTTACCCAAAACTTTCATAATGCTAAGTACTATCTTATCTTGATTGTTAGAATGCTCTTTAATTAACAAGATTCAATTAACAGGTAACCTGACCCATTCGTTATTCAGTACGTTATTTGGAGCTCGTGCAGTTTTTCCTAAAAAAAAAAAACCAGGCTGCTAATTACTGTAAAAAAATCCTGTTATATAGAGTGAGTGCGCTCTATTGAACTAATATTAAACTGGTTAATTATGGGATTTGTGTTACAGTGGTGTAGTGGTAGTGTGGCTGCCTTACAACGCTGGTGCTTAGGTCCGAACTTCAGCTTGGGTGACTGACTGTGAGGGTTACACATCATTTTTATTAGTCATGTTAGCTGTACAAATCAAATGAAACAAACTGCATGTAAAACTGTGTTCATGTAAATCAATCCACATGGTTGTTGTTTTGTACATTTGAAAAAATATTAATTGAATTATGTGATTGAAATGTGTACATTGATTGCCTGTGGTTGAATGGATTTGCATTAACACCGTTTGTTTTTGTACAGCTGTATGATTAGGAAAAGAAAGGAATGTCATTTCTGATCATGTATATTCAAAGCCCTGGAATAAAAAAAAAGCTAAGCTCAGGATCAAATCCAAGACTCTGAAGTCTCAATAACACTAACCACTACACCGCCATACCCCATACCCCATACCCAAAATCTAGTCAAGTTAATTTTTCTTTTTTGTGTAGTGCTTCCAGACAAACATAATTTGTGTTGTAAATTGTTGATTACACTTTGTCTGTCATGCACTATTTATAAATACTATATATTTGTGTCTGTTTTTGCTATTTACAACAACAACCATGTTTATTTATATAGCACATTTAAAAACAACACATGTTGACCAAAGTGCTTTACATTGCAAGGACCTAACAATACAAAATAAATAATATAATTAGACACACTAAGTACAGTCAAAAGCAAGAGAGAAGAGGCAAGTCTTCAAATAAGATTTAAAAGCATCAAGGTTAGTACAGGCTCTAATATGAAACGGAAACCCATTCCAGAGACGTGGGGCCGCAACAGAGAAGGCCCTATCTCCTTTTGATATTAAGTGAGACCTAGGAGTAATTTAATGGGAACTCTGTGATGACCTTAAAGGTCTAGAAGACATACAGTATCTCACAAAAGTGAGTACACCCCTCACATTTTTGTAAATATTTGATTATATCTTTGCATGTGACAACACTGAAGAAATGACACTTTGCTACAATGTAAAGTAGTGAGTGTACAGCTTGGGCCCAATTTGGACATTTTCACTTAGGGGTGTACTCACTTTTGTTGCCAGCGGTTTAGACATTAATGGCTGTGTGTTGAGTTACTTTGAGGGGACAGCAAATTTACACTGTTACACAAGCTGTACACTCACTACTTTACATTGTAGCAAAGTGTTGCCACATGAAAAGATATAATCAAATATTTACAAAAATGTGAGGGGTGTACTCACTTTTGTGAGATACTGTATATTGCTGAAGGAGTTCCACGATGTAGGGAGGTGCCAAGCTATTTAGGCCCTTAAAAACAAATAGTAAAACCTTATATTGAATTCTGAATTTAACTGGGAGCCAGTGGAGAGATAACAACACAGGTGAAATACTAGCATGTTTCCTAGTCCCAGTCAAAAGCCTAGCTGCAGCATTTTGGACTAACTTCAGACGTGATAATGAGGCATGAGGAATACCATAATACAGTGAATTACAATAATCCAATCTGGAAGAAATAAAAGCATGTATAATAACCTCCACATCCTTAAAAGACAAAAAGGGTTTCAATTTCTCAATAGCCCTTAGCTGAAAAAAGCCACTTCTTACCACAGAATTTATATGCCTGTCAAACTTTAAGTTGGAATCAAAAATCACACCAAGATTCCTTGCCTGATTGTGTAACTTAGATACAAAAGGGCCTAGTTAATTAATTATGGATTTAGTAGAAATGGGTGGGGGGGGGGCACTACCACTTCAGCTTTAGAATCATTAAGGTGAAGAAAATTTGTTGCCATCCATTTTTTTATATCATTAGAACAGTGAGCAGAAAAACAGAATTGTCCGCTGACTTTAAAGGGGATAGAGCTGAGTATCATCAGCATAACAGCGGTAATATATGTTGTGTTTTTGACAAATATGGGCCAAAGGAAGCATGTATAAAGAAAATAAAACTGGGCCCAGTATGGAACCTTGTGGACCTCCACTGGTAATAGATGCAGAGAACTTTCTACAGAGAAAGTTCTCCCTTTAAGATAAGAGGAAAACCATTCAAGGGCAGTCCCTTGAATTCCTGCCCAATGTCTTAAATGCTTAAACAAAATTTCATGATCAACAGTGTTGCCTATGACACTATTGATCATGAAATTTTGTTTAAGCATTTAAGTATTTAGATCAAAAGATAATAATTACTTAGTACTATCGGATCCAGGTTGGGCTTTTTAAGAGGTTGCACTACAGTATGTTTAAAGCAGGATGGTACAGTACCACGTAACAATCTACAGTTCACTATCAAAAGTAGACTTAAACCAATGGCATCCATAACTTGGATAAGAAGGCGAGGGACAACAATATCTATAGAACATTGTGCAGGCTTCATTTTCTGGACTAAATCCACTAAGCAAGAGAGTGATACAGGTTCAAACTCACATAAGTGGGCTTCAAATGAGGGTGGGCTAATTAAACAATTTAAGTCACTGATTAATCTTTTAAATTTACCTCCGGACTGTTACCCAATTGACTATCGACTCACATGGTTTTTCACCAGACTCGGGCTGGGCTGAGCCAACAAAGAACTACTTACAACTAGTTTGTTAAATCTCTCTAATAACGAAGGCTTTAAGGAAACACTTGCAAAACAGGCTCATATGTAACACGTGTCCTTCTTTAAGTTGTTCGTTATTCACTAAGATTAATTATCAAGAAACCCACCCCAGATTGTTTTGTTCTAAGAGAGGCTGTTAAATTAGTGATGAAATTTTAAGTGACTCGAGTCATCAAGTTCATTCAGTTAAATTATTTGTTCAGATTAATTCACTGAATAGTGCTGTTGCACAGTATGCCTAAATGTCTAAGACAGACAACAAACAGAATAAAAACAGCTAAGTATTATTTTTATTATGTTTTTATGTTTGTATTTAGAAAAAAAAATCCCAAGAAATTATTACTGTTTACAGACAAATGCTGGAAATGAAATTAAACAGGACAAACACGGATCTTCTAAACACCAAAGGAGTGAATTTCAGTCATGAGGCAAAAGATTCACTTAAGAGCATGAACAGTTTCTGCACACATGCAAATACAACTTACATAAAATACAGATTTAAATATATGTCACACTCACAGACATAGTTCTTAAGAACAGAAATTTACTGTTTATAAAACGTAAATTATCCTAAATGAGAATGATGGCGTGAGGAAAGTGAAATTTCTCATAATGCACATGGCCATCTTGTTCTTAAAGCTGATGAGCAGCTTCCAGTGGAACCAAACTGATCTCGTGAGAATTATGTACAAATTTAATGGTAATGTCATTGGATTTCATTATAAATCATATGAAAGAAGTTGAAATAAAATACTTTTGAACAGGAAGCTGAAGAATATTGATGGTTCAAATGCTTCAAACTTCACTGCAGTGTTATTTTAGCTCGCAGAAATTCACGGACAAAAAATATAGGACTGTTTTACAGCAGAAGCAGAAACTGTGCTGTGCTGCAGTCAGTGAAGCTTTTCAGACCCAATGCACAAGCTTTTAGAAAATATTCATGCCTGTACAGCATGTCCATCACAACAGCTGGTGGTGATATTCCAGTTTGGAGCCATGCTGGTCCAGTGTGTGACTTTGACTCGGATATGATTCCAAGTGAAAGTTTGACAGCTGCTGATTTCACGATGGAAAAATCTCATTACTTAACTTTATTTGTTCATGCACAGTCCATGATCAGTATATGAAGCTTTAATATAGAGCTACATAGTGCTGTAAAAAAGACTTAATATGAAAAAATAAAATGTCTTGATTTTGGCCTAAAAAATAAAATAGTTCAGAATAACATGTCAAAGTCAAAATATCCCAAATGTGAAATGCAACATCTTCTTCACCTTATATACACACACTGATAAATTGAGTGTAATCTGCTGACCAAGGATTGATTTTTATTTCTATATGACACATTATATTAAACTAAAATCATCCATCCAACCATTTTCTACACCGCTTATTGGGGGAACCTGGAGCCTGTCCTAGGGAGCATGGGGCACAAGGTGGGGTACACCCTGGACAGGATGCCAATCCATCGCATTCACACACACATTCACAAACACATTCATACACTATGTGTTGGTGTGGAGTGTGTTGGTGTGGTGTGTGTTGGTGTGGAGTGTGGGGTGTGTTGGTGTGGAGTGTGTTGGTGTGGAATGTGTTGGTGTGGAATGTGGAGTGTGTTGGTGTGGAGTGTGTTGGTGTGGAATGTGTTGGTGTGGAGTGTGGAGTGTGTTGGTGTGGAGTGTGTTGGTGTGGAGTGTGGAGTGTGTTGGTGTGGAGTGTGGGGTGTGTTGGTGTGGAGTGTGTTGGTGTGGAGTGTGGAGTGTGTTGGTGTGGAGTGTGTTGGTGTGGAGTGTGGAGTGTGTTGGTGTGGAGTGTGTTGGTGTGGAGTGTGGAGTGTGTTGGTGTGGAGTGTGGAGTGTGTTGGTGTGGAGTGTGTTGGTGTGGAGTGTGGAGTGTGTTGGTGTGGAGTGTGGAGTGTGTTGGTGTGGAGTGTGTTGGTGTGGAGTGTGGAGTGTGTTGGTGTGGAGTGTGTTGGTGTGGAGTGTGGAGTGTGTTGGTGTGGAGTGTGGAGTGTGTTGGTGTGGAGTGTGTTGGTGTGGAGTGTGGAGTGTGGAGTGTGGAGTGTGTTGGTGTGGAGTGTGTTGGTGTGGAGTGTGGAGTGTGTTGGTGTGGAGTGTGTTGGTGTGGAGTGTGGAGTGTGTTGGTGTGGAGTGTGTTGGTGTGGAGTGTGGAGTGTGTTGGTGTGGAGTGTGTTGGTGTGGAGTGTGGAGTGTGTTGGTGTGGAGTGTGGAGTGTGTTGGTGTGGAGTGTGTTGGTGTGGAGTGTGGAGTGTGTTGGTGTGGAGTGTGGAGTGTGGAGTGTGTTGGTGTGGAGTGTGGAGTGTGTTGGTGTGGAGTGTGTTGGTGTGGAGTGTGGAGTGTGGAGTGTGTTGGTGTGGAGTGTGGAGTGTGGAGTGTGTTGGTGTGGAGTGTGTTGGTGTGGAGTGTGGAGTGTGTTGGTGTGGAGTGTGGAGTGTGTTGGTGTGGAGTGTGTTGGTGTGGAGTGTGGAGTGTGGAGTGTGTTGGTATGGAGTGTGTTGGTGTGGAGTGTGTTGGTGTGGAGTGTGTTGGTATGGAGTGTGTTGGTGTGGAGTGTGGAGTGTGTTGGTGTGGAGTGTGTTGGTGTGGAGTGTGGAGTGTGTTGGTGTGGAGTGTGTTGGTGTGGAGCGAGTGGTCAGTGTGTTAATTGAGGTGAGAGAAATTCCTCACACTCAGCTGATTAGTAAAGTGTTAAGCGAGTGTTCTCAGTGTGAGTGGAGTTTAAACACTCGAGCTGTGAATGGAAACCGTCGGGTCGCTGCTTGGGGAAAGTCTCACAGCAGCTGAGGCTCTTGGCAGAGTTTTTGTGCCGTGATTGTTTGTGAAGTTTGGAATGAGTGTGAGGATCCATTTAAAGGCCGAAGACTGAAACGCACAGAGCCAGGTTTAACGCTTGCCGCTAATCAATGCTGATAAATTAAGAAAGAACTCATTTGTGAATTGAGATTCATCACCAGACTGAAATTTTTATTCAACATTAACTGTGAACATGAAATTCTTGTATACTATCTTCACCCTTTTTTTCACCAGAGCTCCACTTTGACTTCCTGTTTAGTCGTGTAAAGTTCAGTTGATTGCATTTAGACAGCTGCCTTTTTCCCTCCAGAACAGAGCGTCTCACAGGCTGGTGAAATTCTCTCTGTGTTTGCTGTCAGTCATTTAACCTCAGAAAACAAACAGAAAGCAGTGAGGAGATGGCCATGAGTGGAATAATAAGTGTGTCAGACTTTGCGCTGAAGATTTGTTCCCCGGGATTATTTGCAAACATACTTGTTATTCCTAGGCGGTGTTTAAACTTCCAAGCAAATATCTTTATGCAGCCATAAAAGTCCAGAGACACCAAGCTGAATTATTCAGAACACATTGGTTGTGACACTTACTGACACTTTATATTTATTTCAAAGAATCAGGCATCACTTCTGTGCTTTTCACTTACTGAACTGAACCAGAACTACGCTCGCAGTGTTTTCTTATGTGTCACGGGATACTGTATCACACTGTATAATGGCAGCCATTTTGAGGAGTGAATTGGACTGACTACATCAGTGTTATTGAGTCTGAACTTCATTAAGCAGCTTTATTTTTATTTATACTGATAATTGGCTAGGGGCAGAACAGTGACACAGCGGGTAGCACGGTCTTCTCACTCCTGGTTCAGTCCTGACCTTGGGTTACTGTGAGGAGTTTCACATGTTTGCCCTGTGTTCATGTGGGTTTCTCTGCCGGTTGAATTCTCTTGTCCTTGCACTTAGTGTTGCTGGGATTGTCTCAGAATTTACTGCCACCATGACCAGGATAAATACACCACAGTACATACAGTGTAGTGACATACTACATATTCAACCAGCAGCAGTGCAGCAGATCATCTCTGTTACACCTGGAAATTTTATCTAAGTAGTACGTATTGCTAATATTAGCAAAAGTTAGTTAGTTAGCTGAGATGTACCTCCCGTCCCGTTTTTTCTCCTTCTGCGCAAACACACTGGGATTCTTTACCCACCTGGACATGAAGAGCCACTCGGCTTCTGTGCTATGAAACACTTTGTGGCTCTCCAGGACAGGAAGAGGGGTGTGTATGAGATAAATAAGTCAGGAAAACATACATTGGGTAAGTTTTGTCAGTTTAATTGGAATCATCAGTTATGGGGAAGTACATATGGATCACAGTCTATTTTATCTAAGAAAGATTTAAGACAGGAGATTTGTTGAGAGATCTAACGTGAGGTGAAAGTGTAGAGTCGAGAAAAACACTCAGAGCAGATTTTACAAACACGCCATCAGTGTTAACAGAAAAATCAGACATTCAGGATATTTGGCATTTTGGCCTCCTAGCAATATTTCTGTTTTGTGCGTGTTTGAGAAAGTTCTTATTGATTCTAAGGTTTAGGTTGGAAATGTATTAGCCTGTGTTGCTGGAACGATGGCGATGTACTAAAAGAAGTGTTCAGAGGAGAACTGATGTGGAACAATAACATAACTATAAAACTCTGTGTGTTTAAGCAGAATTACAGCATAATGAGTGGAATTTGTGTGTTCCACTCGTCAGTACTGGCAGCTCGTTCATTTTAATAACACACAGATTAATCACAGCAGTTTAACCACCTCAGATTTCATTCAGGCTCGATCAGTGAGAGCAGATGGACAGACTTTATTTCTGCAGCATAAAAACCCTGAAATAAAGAGAAACCCCAGAACACAATGAATCTTACAACATTACAGAAATAGTGAGTTAGCATCAGGTTGCGTTTGAGTTTTTACTTTTTGTGTCACATCCTGCAGAGACAAGAATGTAACTGACTTAAAAAAAAAAGGAATATAATAATGATTATAATAATTGAATTACTTAACATTGTTGTAGTGTGATTGTGTGAGGGGGAAAATAGCATTGAGAACGTGTTTGTGTTCATTTTTTCTGTGCAGGACATTTGAGGTGAAAAACTGAAGAGAAAAGAAATTAAATAAAGTGACCTTGAAATGATGACTGTTTAATAAAATGCTTTGAATTTAATCGATTTTCATTTTTCTTGATGAAAGTCTTGGTCAATTTTGTTGTGACCTACTTCATATCTTTATACTCCAAGAAATATTGTTCTGTGTTTATCATCTAGAACTCAATAGGATTTCTGGTTCATTATTTGAAATCCAAAATTATTTTAAATGGCCCTTAAACTGTCGGCCATTTTTTCACTTATTCTCACCAGAAAACATCCACAATAAGACGCAGAATATGCAGAGATTAATGTGTTTTTTTAAAAAAATCTCCTTTCTCTCTGTGTTTGTGAAATAAAAGACAATTAAACACAATTAATTAATATGATTTATTTATCGCAAAGCTTAATATACTTCTTTTAATAAGAAAAACAATTCACTTATTAGCCACATTTCATTTAATTTGCTTTTAAAATATATGTTCCTAAATCATCTCATTGTTGTTTTCTCAGAAGTGTTTAGCACATTCTCAGGTTTATTTATAGATCTGTATCTTTAAGAGATAAATTCTAGCTAATAAGTTACACATTAGTACAGACCTGTATGGAGTTCTAAGTATTACAATATAAACCCAAATAAACTATTACAATTATTTTAATGAACTTGTGAATGTGAGAAGAAAAGAAGCTGTGTGTCTGCTTTAATTTGCAGAGTCTCAGCTCTTTCTTTAATAAACGACTTCTCCATGCTGCCTGAAACACTTGGGAAATAAAATCCTTGTGCCATTAATCACCCAGAAAAACCTGACACACATTCTGCGACAGGTACTGTCTCAGTTTAGTGTATTAATTTGGCGAGACCCCAAGAGTTTACATTTATCTACTTCCTGTTTGCAGATTTACGATGGAGCCTTGTTCCTGATCATCGTTTAGCACTGTTATTATGTTCCTTTTCTTCATTCATTTATGACTAAAACCCTGATAAAGTGTTAGAATCAAAGTGTTCTGCCTTTTAAAAAAAAAATTAAACATTCCTTTATCTACGTCAAATTAATTAACACAGGCACTGAAATATGGACGAACAAAGTGTGAAGATGTGTGCTGAGGAAGAAGTCACACTTTTACTGAACTGTGAGCTGAGAGTTTGGAGAAGAACTGGACTGAAAAATAAAAATAATCTGTATTAATAATCTGTATTAGATTTATTTTTTAGTAATGCAGAAATGAGAACGTGACACATATAAATGTGTGTGTATATATATATATATATACACACACACATTTATATGAAATGTTTAAGTCAGTGCTGTGCTTTGATTTATTTCTCTTCATTAGTAAATCTGAAAAAAATCTCTAGAGAATTAAATCCATGTCAGGATGTCAGGATGTGCTGAATCTTTAATAAAAGGGGGAGAAAAAAAATCTAAAGTCGAATCTCTGTGTTCATCTAAAAGATTCATCTAGATTTTTTCTTCTTTTGCCCCTTTCTTTTTAAAGATATAGATAAAGCACTTATTCTCGCAGAATAAATAAATCTAAATGAAAATGTCTTTTCCACATCAGAGCTGTTCATTAGTGTGATGCTGAGTTGTGTGTTTGAATCTCAGTGTTATGAGGCGGAATGAGGATCTGCTTTACTGCTGCGGGTTAAAGAACTACACACACACACACACACACACACACACACACACACACACACACAGACAGCTGCATAATACTATTATTATGCACATATGCTGATATGCTTATTGTTTGCATATGTGTAGTGCTTTGCTGATCTTTCACAATTATTTAAATAAAAATATAAAGTGCAATGCTCATGAATGTTATTGTGTTAATTAGAAACTAGAATTCCTCAAACAGTTTCACAGTTTAGCAAAGAAAAGCAATCACTGGTGAAAACACCACCAATTGTCTGGTTTAGAAATGAAAATGAGTTGTTTGGGAGCTGAAACAGTCGACACTTATTGATGAGCTGTGCCAAATGATGTGACTCACATCACTACTCGGACAGGTGTGTGTGTGTGTGTGTGTGTGTGTTAATGTAATTGTATTTTCTGCTTGCCTGCACTCATGTTTCCATCTGAGTCGTGAGATGTGATGTTCCTCGTGGGATTGGGGAAGAAAGTTGTGTCACTGGCTGAGTGAAGTCTGGATACGGAGGTTAAACACGTCTCCTGCTCCTTTCACTCCTCCGCCTGTTTATTAGAGGCACAGTGGAAATATCTCCACTAACACAGACATGATTAAACCTAATCCTCACACACTTACCGTGTCTCAGCGATATGAATTGATCTTGAACTGTACATGAAGAATTTTCTCCTGAACATGTTTCTGTTCTTGAGACAAACTTCATGGATATTTGGGCTTTTTATCTCCAGTGAAGTAAAATAATCATTTGGTAAAAATGATTAAGGTTTAAGGTGTTCAGGTGTTGGTAATGTGGAGACATCACTTTTGTTATTCATCATAAATAAATGGAATGGACTGAATATTTACGCAGGTGTCGATGCTCAGTATCAGATCAGGTCAAATCTGATTTATTTCAGAACAAATCTGGCATCATTCCAAACAAACATGCATAATACAGAAAATTAACATCTGTGTATTCGTCTTCGTCAGCAAAATGAGTTCACATCCTGTTTCGTTTAAATAAACATTTTTACTCCTGTTTCATCTTCCAGCCTCAAAACCCAAATCCTGTGCTTCTGAATTTGCACAACGTTAATGAGAGAATCGTGCTGAGACAGCAGGTTAATTGTCATGTTGTATGGTGGCTCATCTCAGTTGTGTTGGAATTGTCTCCTCAGTCCGATCTGCAGCTCAGTGTGGCATCTAATTAACGCCGTCCTGCCAAGTCTCATGCTGGAACAAGGACCGTCATTCGCTCTGATTAACACCAGCCTCCAGCGTCGAAATCTCACATCTCTGATCGGACTCATGATTACATGAAGTGTGTGCGAGTGTGTGTGTGTTGTGTGTGTGTGTGTGTGTGTGTGTGTGTGTGTGTGTGTGTTGTGGGTGATGGGTGTATGTAAACAGCTTGGAGATGAAGACAGAGGATAAATCACATTAATGTTTAGTGTCACTCATCATGTTCACATTTAAGGACAGTTAAGACACAAACTGTAAACACACTGCACATTACACTCACCTTCCACTGGGCTGACGGGAGCGGAACCTCTTCTGCTGTTGTAGCCCATCCACCTCAACGTCTAATGTGGTGTGTGTTCTGAGATGCTTTCTGTTGTAAAGAGTGATTATTTGAGTTACTATAGACTTCCTGTCAGATCAGACCAGTCTGATCATTCTCCCCTGATCTCTCTCATCAACAAGGTGTTTCATCCTGCAGACCCTCCGTTTTTTGTTTTAAATGCATTTTCAGACATGTATCAATCACATCTTTTCATTATTCAATCTCCTCAGTGTACAACCCCAATTCCAAAAAAGTTGGGACGCTGTGTAAAATGTCAATAAAAACAGAATGCAATGATTTGAGAATCTCATAAAGCCGTATGTTATTCACAATAGAACATAGAAAACATATCAAATGTTTAAACTGAGGAAATGAACTGTTTTAAGGAAAAAATAAGTAATTTTCATTTTGCTGGCTCAAAAAAGTTGGGACGGGGGCAACAAAAGGCTGGAAAAGTAAGTTTAGTAAAAAGAATCAAGCATTTTTTGGCTGCAACAATCACAAAAAATCTCCACAAAATCCTGTACGGACTGACTTAAAGTTCCACTGGAAAACAGCATGTTCTACAGGTCTGATCCTAAATCCGTGTTCTCAGTGCAGTTTGTAGAGTCAGAGCAGTGGATTCAGGAGCAGTACAGCACAGATCAGCACAGATTCTGTCTCCTCCACATGAAAGTGTAATAATAACACAAAATGAAAATTAAACTGCAAACACGTTATCAAATAAGAAATTACAGCTCACAAAGTAACGTGATCAGCAGAGTCCTAACACATTCATAACACTAAACACATGCCAAACACATGCCAAACACACACCAAACATACACGCGACAGACACGAGACATACACACAACAAACATACATGAGACATACACGAGACAGACACGCGACAGACATACACGCGACAGATACGAGACAAACAGACGCCAAACACACGCCAAACATACACGAGACATACACGAGACAGACACGCGACAGACATGCACAGGTTCACATCAGCGTTTTCCCATCTGTATGAAAACTGAACATTTTAAAACAATGCTTTTTTGAAAGCTACGTGTTTGTGTGGACGTGAGGCAATATCACAGAAAGATAAAATGACATTTTCAAAAATATAGTATATGTGTGGGCGATGCCTGTGGGTGGGGCTTCACTGCTCCTCATCGGTTCTGTTGGAAGGGAAATGGGTTTTGGAGGTCAGAGCAGTGAGCACTGCTGAGCTCTCATGTCCATTTTCTCCTGCTAGTTTTTGAGGTTCAGGAGCTCTTTATAAACACTAATGTGAGGAAGTGGATCTGAATCATAGCCTCACTGATCTCTGGCTTTAAAAGGTCATAGTGTGAGTTAGATATTTATACATTACTCAGAAGTCAAGGACTTTTAATGCATAATTGCGCAGTATGAGTGTGTGTGTGTGTGTGTGTGTGTTTGTGTGTGTGTGTGTGTGTGTGTGTGTGAGCGATGCAGTGATTTTGCCTGAAGCTTAAATGCAAGTGAAGATCTCAGTCTAATCACTGAGCGTCCCTCAGCTGAGCGAGGACATTTTTAGTCCTGTCTAATGGGAGTCAAACCTTTTTTTCCCTCAGAAATACTCAGCGCTGGTGTTGCATTACATTTTGATGGAGAAGGATGATGTACCCTCGAGTGCTCCAATCAGCCGTGGCTTATAGATTTTTCTCCATGGAATGAATTTGAAGCTGGAGCTCAGTTTCTGTAAAGCCATTTATTTATTTATTTGTTTCTCTTTTTTCTTTCTTTCTTTGTTTCCTACGCAATCAGCCGAAAGGCTTCAGTTCTGTAAGAAAAGAAAGAAAACTCTCTTAGAACTTGTCATGTAAAGTATGAGGAGGCAGATGCAAGTGCAGATAATCTTTAATAAAATGAAACCAATAACAAACAGTAGAAATACCAGAAACATAAGCTATGAATACGAGGCAGAGCGATCACCATAAACAATAAAATGAAACAAAGGCAAGGAATGACAAAAGCAAGACACCATGAGTGATGCAAAACGGAACTTAAATACTAGCGCTAATTAACCAAAAGATGTAAAACAGGTGTGAGTGTTCACGTGACGTACTCCTGTGGTGTGCAATGACTACTGGGAAGTATAGTCAAGCTCCATATACATGACACAACACAATCACCTCCATTCTAATCAAGTAAAAGAGTATATGGAGTATTTACATCCAGTGAAATCTTACAAAGATTTGGAATTGAAACCAGCAAATATGTATTTGTTGAAGCAAAAAAGTTATCCAATACCAATTGGGGCTCTGTGAAAATGGATTTGCCCCCGTAGTTACTAATTCCCCAAATCTATGAAAGTGCATTGATAATGGGGTTCAGCTGGACGAGACACAACCAGACCTGATTACTGCAAACCCTGTTCAATCACATCTACACTTAAATAGAACTTCTCAACAGCATGAAGTTGGTAAAAAGGTCTTACCCAGTAACACACTACGTCAAAGTTGAAAGAAATTCCAAAAATGATGAGGAAGAAGGTGACTGAAATACATCAGTCTGGGAAGGGTTACAAAGCTATTTCAAAGGATCTGGGACTCCAAAGAACCACAGTGAAAGCCGTTATCTCCAAATGGAAAAACTCGGCACAGTAGTGAACCTTACCAGAAGTGTCCGACCTTCCAAATTTCCTCCAATAGTACAGCAACGACTCATCCAGGAAGTCCCAAAAGAGCCAAGGACAACATCAAAGGACCTACAGGCCTCTCTTACATCAGTAAAGGTCACTGTTCATGACTCCACTATCAGAAAGACACTGGGCAAAAATGGCATCCATGGAAGAGTGGTGAGGTGAAAACCACTGCTAACCCAGAAGAACATTAAAGTTCGTTTGAATTTTGCCAAAACACACCTTGATGATCCTCAAACCTTTTGGGAGAATGTTCTGTGGACTGATGAGTAGAAAGTGGAACTGTTTGGAAGACAGGGGCCCCGTTACATCTGGCATAAACCAAACACAGAATTCCATAAACAGATCATCATACCTACGGTTAAGCATGGTGGAGGTGGTGTGGTGGTGTGGGGATGCTTTACTGCTTCAGGGCCTGGGCAACTTGCAGTAATTGAGGGAAACATGAATTCTGCTCTCTACCAGAAAATCCTAAAGGAGAATGTCCGGTCTTCAGTCTGTAAGTTGCAACTCAAGCACAACTGGATTATGCAACAAGACAACGATCCAAAAGAGTAAGTCCTAGTCCAAGAAGTAAGTGGAAGTCTGATCTCCAGTTATCAGAAGCGTTTGGTTGCAGTTATTGCTGCTAAAGGTGGCACAACCAGATTTTAGGTTTAAGGGGGCAATTAGTTTTTCACATGGGTGATAGGTGTTGTTGTTGTTGTTGTTTTTTTTTTTGCTTCATTAATAAATAAATAAATAAAAACTATATTGTGTGTTTACTCGGTTTGCCTTTGTTTTATGTTGTATTTCATTTGGAAATCTATTTAGTGTGAGATATACACAAAAACAGGAGAAATCACAGTACACTTTTTCACAGTATTTTTCACAGTATTTTTGTATGTATGCAGATGTTTTATGACTTCAAGTCTGAATTTACCTAAAGGTCCAAATTTTAATAATATTAAGAGATAAAACACTCAGTGTAAAAGTGTTATGTTTACTGAGATTTTAAGATTAAGTTTGACACTATAGGAATAATTGGTTGATGAATAATTATCAAACACGTCATTAAAGATTTTAAGTCTTTTCTGCCACTTATTTTTTATAGTGTAATAATTTACATAGTCATATATCAAAACTTAACATTTCATCCATCCATTTTCTGTACCGCCTATCTTTAGAGTGTCGCGGGGAACCTGGAGCCTATCCCGGGGGCATGGGGCACAAGGCTTGGGCTGAAAATTTTTAGAAATTACATTTTTAATTTTATTTCAGACCTTAAAACATTCAGAGTGAACACATGCATAAAGATAATATACTTTTATTTAATCACTGGAAATAAATTCTACAATCAATAAGTTATTAAATCATCTACCTGGGGAGAGAGCAGGTCACTTCATGTACACACACGATCAGCTGCTGGCACTCAGAAGATCTGCGGAATGCGGTTAAACATTCCTAAAGAAATTCTGAGACCATACAGAGGAAGCAAAGCTGGATCCAAAACAAAGGCAAAGAGGAGAAAGTACAAGCCCTTCATTCCCTCCATCATCATGGGAAATGTTCGGTCTCTTGGCAATAAAATGGACGAGCTCAACACACCGATTGGGACGCAGAGGGAGTATCGACAGTTCAGAGTTTCACTGAGACATGGCTACATGAGGATATTCTGGACTCGAATGCTTCTATCCCCAGATTTCAGACAGCGAGGGCGGACAGAGACACTGAACTGAGTGGTAAGAGGAAAGGTGGACTGGTCGCACTGCTTGTAAAAACAGATGGTGTAATCCGGGACATGTTACTGTGATGGAACGTCACTGTTGCACAAACATTGCATTGCTGGCTGTTGGTTTACATCTGTATTATCTGCAGAGGGAATTCACGGTCGCCATTGTGGTTATTGTTTACGTCCCACCAGCAGCCGACGCAGAAGCGGCGTGTGACGTCATACACTCAGCTATCACAAGACTCCAAACTCAACAGCCGAACTCTTTCATTGTTATTTCTGGGGATTTTAATCATGTGTTACTCTCCACTACAAGTTTCACCAATTTGTCAACTGTGTTGCCAGAGAGAACAGAACACTGAATCTCCTGTATGCAAGTGTGAAGAATGCATACACTTCCTCTGTTCTGCCCCCACCCACTGGGGAGGTCTGACCACAACCTGGTTCTACTGACACTCACATATAGATTTGTTGTCTTAAGGTAGTCTGTGACAAAGAAGACCATACGAAGATGGTCACAAGAGGCAGAGGAGGCTCTGAAGGTTCTGCTTTGAGACTACAGACTGGGAAGTATTATGTGAACTGGCTGGGGAAAACATTAACCAAATAATGGACTGCATAATGGACTATATAAATTTCTGCACAGACTCTATCATTCCTGTCAGGAGGGTGCGTTGATTTCCTAATAACAAACCCTGGATCAGCAAGGACCTGAAGGAACTATTGAACAAAAAGAAGCAGTCATTCAGGAAGAAGTACAAGGAACAGATAAGGAGGGTGCAGATGGAGACTGAGGGAGAACAAAGAAGCCTACAGAAGGAAGCTGGAGGGTAGGCTTTAGCAGGACAATACAAAGGAGGTATGGGCTGGCAAGAAGCAGATCACCGGCTTCAAGGCAAAATCACAACCTGTGGGGGGCAATCTAGAAAGCACCTATGAGGCAAATTTGTTCTTCAATAGGTGCAGCACGATGACCTCTCACATTATCACGCACTCCCTCACTACCACTCTTTCCCAACACCCCGAAGATCAAGATCAAACATCTTTTCCTACCCTGTCATCCACACCAATTCTTCCCTGCTCATCTCAGAACTACTCACCCCCCCCCCCCTTCATCACACAGCCTTCTTCAGAGAACTCAGACCTCTGCCCTCCCCAATCAACCTCAGCACCTCTTCAACCTGAGAGTTCGACTGGAGAAGGTGCCAGAGCTGTGAAAAACATCCTGCCTGGTTCCTGTTTCAAGAAGACAACTCCCTCCACCCTGAACGATTATAGACCAGTAGCCCTCACATCACATGTAATGAAGGTCCTGGAGAGATTGGTGATGTTCCATCTAAGACCTCAAGTCAGCTCTTTTCTGGACCCCCTGCAGTTTGCTTACCAGCCACAGGTAGGCATGGATGGTGCAGTCGGGCCCACTCCCATCTGGACTACAACAACACCAGTGAGAATCACTCTCTTTGATTTAACACCATCGAACCTCTTCTGCTGAGAAAGAAGGTGAGAAGACTGCAGATGGACACATCCTTGATCTCCTTGGTCACTGACTACCTATCGGACAGACCCCAGTTTGTACGGTTGGGAATCTGCCTGTCTGGGAGCCTGCCGAGCAGCACTGGTGTACCACAGGGAACTGTGCCCTCCCCCTTCCACTTCACCCTGTACACCACAGATTTTCAATACAGGTCAGACCTCTGCCATCTTCAGAAATTCTCTGATGACTCTGTGGTGGTTGGGTGCATAAGAGACGAACAGGAAGAGGAGTACAGGGACCTGGTAAACAACTTTGTTGAGTGGTGTAAGAAGCACCATCTGCGCCTCAATGTGGCCAAGACCAAGTAGATGGTGGTGGACTACAGGTGGAAGAGGACCACAACCAGCCCCATTACCATCATGGGTCAGGACATTGAGCTGGTTGACACCTACAAATACCGCGGTGTACATCTCGACAACAAGCTGGCTGGAAGGTCAACTTAGAGGCTGTGTACAAGAAAGGGATGAGCAGACTCTGCATTCTGAAGAAGCTCAGGTCCTTTAATGTATGTAGCAAAATGTTCAAGATTTTCTACCAGTCTGTGTTAGCCAGTGCGGTATTCTATCTATCTATTTATCTAAAATATCATCAGATTTTCACACAAGTCCCAAAAGTAGATAAAGAGAGCCCAGTTAAACAAACGAGATAAAAAAAATATTATACTTGGTACAATATTACATATCTGTGAGCAGCAAAAGTATGTGAACCTCTAGGATTAGCAGTTAATCTGATGGTGAGATTAGAGTGAGGTGTTTTCAATTAGTGGGATGACAATCAGGTGTGAGTGAGTGACGTCCGGTTTTATTTAAAGAACAGGGATCTATCAGAGTCTGATCTTCACAACACATGTTTGTGGAAGTGTATCATGACACGAACACAGGAGATTTCTGAGGACCTCATAAAAAGAGTTGTTGAAGCTCATCAGGCTGGAAAAGATCACAAAACCATCTCTAAAGAGTTTTAGATGAAGTATAATATTTTTGTCTCATTTGTTTAATCGTGTTCTCTTTATCTACTTTTAGGACTTGTATGAAAATCTGTTGATGGTTTAGGTCATATTTATGCAGATTTATAGAAAAATTCTAAAGGGTTCACAAACTTTCAAGCACCACTGTAGATATTTTAAAGATCAAAACGTTTGACTGAGAAAATTATTTAAATACAATTGTGAAGTAAATTAATTAAGAAAATTAACTCCTTATGAGCCTTGTTCAGTTTAATTTACAGAGCTAATTTCTGTGCTGGGAAAATAAAGCCACTGCACAAAAATATTGCAGATCAGTTTTTCTGTGTAGTTTTGAAATGTTGCTTATGGAGGTCTAGAAGCACCAATAAAACTACAAAATGCACCATTCACTGGAGACTGACACCGACAAATATACAGAACTGCTCTAGAAATACTTACACACTCTTGCTGAATTCTGGGTCTTGATTGGTCAGAAGGTATTGTATGTATTACATGTATGGAAGGAGTCTCAGGTGTCAGCGCTGTGTAACAGTCAGAGGTAAAGCTGTAACTTTAACACATCTTCAGCACAGGGGAGTTTACACTTAGGGTTATAATTCTGTTACAGACCTGTGGTTCGTTCAGACATTAATTTCATCATATTTCTGAGTAAAACCTGCTGTGTGTTTGTTGTCTGTGATGAAGTGTTGTGTATTAATGTGATTGTTTAGGTTTATTGAGAGTTTCAGGATTGTGCTTCTTCTGCATTATTTTGCTTGTTGATGCTGAATACAGGAAATGACTGTGAGGTGGGAGGAGATAATAATGATTTTAATTCACACTCTCATATTCAGGCTCTGTTATTACATGGCCTCCTGGCCTCAGGATGAGACTCGGACAGTGTAATCTTCATTTCACACTCGAATGACAAGATGGTCAACCTGGTCTACTGCAAAAAAACTGTTCATAGAAGCTCAATTGGATGCCTACAGTGTGTTCTGTGTGTTTTTAATATCTAGTTGCATGATGCAGTATTGTCTGCACTAATGGGAAGTTGTCGTCCCTCAGGAGGGTTGTGTAAAAGTGTTAGCACTTCAGTAATTTCCATATGGAAATGTGTCACCAATTCTGCACGTTTTTCTTTTAGTAGCGTCTCTAACGCTGCCAGGTTTCTCTCTGGGGGATTAATCAGGATGGTTAAATAACTAGACAGAAAATGTATTTACTGCTCTTATGTCACTTTAGTGTCAATGCTGAAAATGTATTACAATATTAGATCCAACACATGAATAAGCTTTCAATAAAGCACAGTTTACACTCCAGATGTTACTTTTATTGTGTGCATGTGCTGAATATTTTATAATCTGTTTCAAAGTCTCGCAGTTTGTCTTCAAACACATATCTGTTAATTTATTAACATCACCTTCTTGTCGTGTCATTCCAATATTTTATCTTGTCTGGATCTTTGTAAAGTTTTGCATGTGGTTCTGTGATTAGATCCGTGTCACCTTGTATTCCTCGTTTTGTTTTGTTTTTTGTTGTCAATTCCTAAACATATATTTGCATTTTTTGCATTTAAATTAACCTCCACAAATAGATCTACAAATGAGTTCTGAGTGACTGCTCATTGTATACCACAGTTTATATGAGAAGCCTCCTTTAAACAGTCATGGTGTTTGTAGGTCTATGTTCTCACTGGAAGAGATGACTGAGCAGGGACTCACTGTAGAGAAGAACCCTGAGGGCTTGATAATGGAAAGGTTCACTGCTCTTCTGCAAGTTTAAGTAGGACAAAAAGATGGGGTTGGAGTTATTTTGTTCCCTTTCTGTTCTGGTGTCAGGTCATGATTTCTAGGCTAAAGTAATGGCTAGTATCCTAATGCTGAGGCTCACAGGCCTGAACCAGAACCTCCAGGTGGTTCTGCATGTTCCAGGAGCTCCCAGGTTGTGGTTCAGAAAGGAACATGATATTAGGTATTAGCGGTGTAACTGAACATGCTGTAGATGAAGCTGTTTGTAGTGTGTTCCTTCTGAAAACTGCCTCAATCCTAAAGCATGTCCAAGAGACCATAGCTCTGTAGATCTTCCAGTCTTGCTTTAATGTCCACCTCAGAGCCAGGCTTGGTATGTAAGCCTTTCTCTGTTTCAATCCCAGTCTCAATTACAAGTCCTAACTTATACTTTTTATCAAGCCTATGCTCAATGTCAATCCTAATCCCTCACTAAAGTCAGCCCTAGTCTCTTATATTTCCACCTTAATGTCAGGTCTTTTTCCTTCTCCAGGGTATAAAGCAGCGGTTCCCAAACTCTTTGGGCAAACTACCCCAAACAGAATTTTCTCTGACCACCTTACATTTTTTATTCCAGATTTATAATATAGGAGTACTGTAATATTTGAGCATTTTATGTCAGTAAAAAACATATGTAAAATGCAAGTGACTGAAGACCATGAGATGTTTAGGACGTTTTGTGTGAATTCATGACATAAAATCTCAGTCCAGTCCATTTCAGTTCCATGTTGTAAGACTACACAATGAGGAAATGCTCAAGGGGGGTGAATACTTATTTAGCACACTGTATTTATCCTGATATATATGTCTAATATGAGGTAACATATGAGGTTGACATTCTAATGTTCTCCACCCCAAACACCAGCTCTGGGTCATTCCTCTGCATTTATCTGATTGTGTGGAACGTAATTGTCTTGATGACCTTTTCTGATCTTTATCTTGTGATACATCAGACTGTACAAGTGTGGTTTTGTGTGTGTTGTGCTGATTCAGTTGCATGTTGTGTTATTTCTGCATGTATTAGAGTAGTGTGTTTCTGAATTTAAATAAACGCTGCATCTGCAACACTCTCATGTCCTACACGTTACATACATCATGCAGCAGGTTCCTGGAAAAGATCTGTTCCAGTAGCAGGTCTTCAGTTCAGTCATGGAATGGCTTTAGATGGGTCATATTAGGAAAGTGATGTGCTTGGGCTCCTCAGCTGCAGAATGCCACCTCCACACGTACACTTCCATCAGCCCCATCACCCCCGTCCACATGCCCATTAGCTTCCTATTCAGTAAATTCATGTGGTTTTCCATCACACCGTGTGATAGGGACAGTATTGATTGGAAAAATGCTTTAATCTAACTTCTCCACGGAACTGTTCCAGAGTGTGATGGAGTTTGAAGGTGCTTATCACAGTTTGGCAAAGTATTTAATTTTAAAGATTAGAAGGCCACTGTAAGGGATCATTTTCATCCTTTCTGTTTTTTTTCTGTTAAACACTACACAGTGGTGTGAAGGTGATGTGAGAAGGTTGTTAATGCAAACTGGAGTGTGGTGTTTTATTATCAAGCTGATTGTCTGATACCCAGTAATTTATTTTAGTGAGCTTGACTATTCTTTGTTTATTCTGTGTAATCATTCTCCGATACAGCTGATTAAAGCAGACACATTCGAACACCTTTTTACTTATCTTAAGTTAATGTGCGGTCAATTCTGAGATGTTTTAATCTCTGACCTTTTTAAAGCAACAGGATTTATTATTGTAATATGAAATTGTGATGTTATTCCATCATTTAAAATATGGCATTGGAATCACAGAAGTACATTATATATGTTATATATGTATATATGTTTTGCACAATGTCAAATTTATGAACCTTTTAGATGCCATGTCCATGTTAATAATGTTAATAACTGAAAGAGCTTTAACTTTATTAACTTTAACTTTATTATCGTTACCTTTATTCTCTATTCAGCGGGGAATTTCATGTTCCCTCCTCATTATAGTGCTTTTTTCCCCAGGAATTTTCTCCTCTACCTTTTCACACATCTTGGCATAATAAAAGTGTCTTTCTCTATTCAGGTGTGCTCAATCTCCTCTCTGATGGGAGATAATTACCTCTTGCCCTCACCGGGGTAATTGTCTTTTGATTGAGGTCATCAGTTCAATCAAACCGGCTGAGGGGAAGAAAAGTGACAGAGGGAGAGACAGAAATATATATTCTCAATGCTACAGAGAGAGAATACATGAAGAAAAAAGACTGTGGTGGTGTTAGGGTGGTGTGGTGTGTAGTGGTCATGTGGTGGTGTTAGGGTGGTGTGGTGCGTAGTAGTGATGGTGTGTAGTGTTGGTGACTTGGTGTGTGTATGTGTAGGGGTGGTGTGTGTTAGTGATGGGGTGTGAGGTGGGTGGTGTGTGTACGTGGGTGGTGTGGGTGTGAGGTGGGGTGTGTGTGAGTAGGTGGGGTGTGTGGGTGGGGGGGTGTAGGTGGGTGGTGTAGGTGGTGTGTGTGGGTGGTGGGTGGGTGGCTTGTGTGTGTTGGTGGGGTGTGTGTGAGGGGTGTGAGGTGGGGGGTGTAGGTGGGGTGTCTGTGGGTGTGGGGGGGTGTGGGGTGTGTGTGTGTGGGTGGGGGGTGTAGGTGGGGTGTGTGTGGGTGGGGGGTGTAGGTGGGGGATGTGTGGGTGTGGGTGGGGGGTGTAGGTGGGGGATGTGTGGGTGTGGGTGGGGGGTGTAGGTGGGGTGTAGGTGGGTGGTGTGTGTGGGTGGGGGGTGTAGGAGGGTGTGTGTGGGTGGGTTGTGTGTGGGTGGGGGGTGTAGGTGGGGGATGTGTGTGTGTGGGTGGGGTGTGTGTGTGTGTGGGTGGGTGGGGGGTGTAGGTGGTGTGTGTGTGTGTGTGGGTGGAGTGTGTGTGTGTGGGTGGGGGGTGTAGGTGGGGTGTGTGTGTGTGGGTGGGGTGTGTGTGTGTGGGTGTGTGGGTGGGGTGTGTGTGGGTGGGGGGTGTAGGTGGGGTGTGTGTGTGGGGTGTGTGTGTGTGTGTGGGTGGGGTGTGTGTGTGGGTGGGTGGGTGGGGGGTGTAGGTGGGGTGTGTGTGTGTGTGGGTGGAGTGTGTGTGTGTGTGTGGGTGGAGTGTGTGTGGGTGGGGTGTGTGTGGGTGGGGGGTGTAGGTGGGGTGTGTGTGTGTGGGTGGGGTGTGTGTGTGTGTGTGGGTGGGGGGTGTAGGTGGGGTGTGTGTGTGTGGGTGTGTGTGTGGGTGGGGGTGTAGGAGGGGTGTGTGTGGGTGGGTGTGTGTGGGTAGGTGAGGGGGTGTGTGTGTGTGTGGGTGGGGGGTGTAGGTGGTGTGTGTGTGTGTGGGTGGGGTGTGTGTGGGTGGGGGGTGTGGGTGGGGTGTGTGTGTGTGGGGGGGGTGTAGGAGGGGTGTGTGTGGGTGGGTGTGTGGGCGGGTGTGTGTGGGTAGGTGAGGGGGGGTGTGTGTGTGGGCAGGTGGTGTAGGTGGGGTGGGTGGGGGATGTGTGTGTGGGTGGGGGGTGTAGGTGGGGTGTGAGTGTGTGTGTGTGTGTGGGGTGTGTGTGTGGGTGGGGGTGTAGGTGGGGTGTGTGTGGGTGGGTGAGGGGGGGTGTGTGTGTGGGTGTGGGTGGGGGGTGTAGGTGGGGGGTGTAGGTGGGGTGGTTGGGGTGTGTGTGTGTGTGGGTGGGGGGTGTAGGTGGGGTGGGTGGGGGATGTGTGTGTGGGTGGGGGGTGTAGGTGGGGTGTGTGTGTGGGTGGGGGTGTAGGTGGGGCGTGTGTGGGTGGGTGAGGGGGGGTGTGTGTGTGGGTGGGGGGTGTAGGTGGGGTGGGTGGGGTGGTTGGGGTGTGTGTGTGTGTGGGTGGGGGGTGTAGGTGGGGTGGGTGGGGGATGTGTGTGTGGGTGGGGGGTGTAGGTGGGCTGTGTGTGTGGGTGGGGGTGTGTGTGGGTGGGTGGGGGTGTAGGTGGGGTGTGTGTGGGTGGGGGTGTGTGTGTGTGTGTGGGTGAGGGGGGGTGTGTGTGTGGGTGGGGGGTGTAGGTGGGTGGGGTGTGTGTGTGTGGGTGGGTGTAGGTGGGGTGTGTGTGGGTGGGGGTGTGTGTGTGTGTGTGTGGGTGAGGGGGGGTGTGTGTGTGGGTGGGGGGTGTAGGTGGGTGGGGTGTGTGTGTGTGTGGGTGGGTGTAGGTGGGGTGGGTGGGGGGGTGTAGGTGGGGTGTGTGTGTGTGTGGGTGGGGGGTGTAGGTGGGGTGTGTGTGTGTGGGTGGGTGTGTGTTAGCAGGATTATATTCAGGTTTATGTTCTGAGCGTCTGGTTGTGAGGAAGAGATTTTGTTTACTCTCGGCGCTCTCCCGCTGTTAAAGTCTCTGATAGAATCAGCAGGAAGCTGGAGAGCAGGATGAAGAGGAGGAGGAGGACAAGAGAAAATCTTTCTTTACAGCTTCTTCAGTTCAGGGTTTGCAGAATCAGATCCATCCGTCCATCCATCCATCCAGCCATCTTCTACCGCTTACTCCTTCTTCAGGGTTGCGGGGGAACCTGAAGCTTATCCCAGGGAGCATCGGGCACAAGGCGGGGTACACCCTGGACAGGGTGCCAATCCATCGCAGAGCAAGAATCAGATCTATCTGTCAGAATATTAATCAGATCAATTTGTGCCATTTATTTGTGTTAAAAGCAATTTCAGTAAAGTGTGAAAATTTAAATTTAACCCTGACGCTTTACTCCTCGTGATTCCTCCATAAATCTGCTGGAATTCTTCCACCGCTGTCAGACGCACGTTCACATTTTAACACACAAATCCCAGAGAAAGTGCCTGTGATTACTGTTCAATACACGTTCCACACGTTCACTGAAATAGTGAGGCTTTAATTTGTTTATTTCATTTTGGAGCTGACGGTAGAACAGTGAGACTAAAGGCTAAGATCAGGGAAGGTGGAGCTTCGCTTCTCACAAATAAATGCATTGAAACTGATTAATACGAGCCGCTGACGTGCAGCCGCCTCCACTCAGAGCTGCTGTTACAGGAAATTAATCAACACCTTCTGACCAATCAGAACCCAGAATTAAACAACGCCATGGTGTAATTATAATTATTGGAACTGGAGCGTAAATGAACGTAAATGAATGAAAAGCAGAATGAAACGTTTACTTGAGTATAAACATGAGAAGAGCAGCGATGTGTTTGAAGGACCTGATGTTTTGTTGAGATGAATAGATGACATGCATGTTCCTCGAGTCAAACCACACAAGGTTTCTCACACAGGAGAGAAACGTGTGTTTTAGTCCGAGTGGAACGCTCATCCAGCTCGGACCTGCGGGAAATCAGAGACCCGGTTGAGGAGGAAATTGAATCACATTGTTGCGTGTAACAAAGCAACGTGTCTGTCTGAGAGGAACCTGTGGAACTGAGAGTGTGTATGGAGAGCTTTAATTGTTTGCAGGTGAAGGTTGTGAGTGCTTTCCTCAGTCTATTCTGCTGTAGAGAAGGTGATTAAATCCATTTCCCCGATGCATTGATTAGCTTGAGCTCCAATGATGTTTCTGTTGTTTTGTTAGCTTCGTGCTCTGTGGATTACCTTTTCTACAAAATCACTCTTGATAAAAAATACTCTAAACATAATCGATATATCTTATCTTTTCTGGAAATGATGTTCACTTTATGCTCTGCAGGTTTTCCTCATTATTTACTCTGATTTGTTAAAAACGTGAGATTATTTCTCAGGAGGAAAACTTGGACGTATTGAAGACAATCCAGAAATCTCCAAGTGATTAATTGCCTCTTTTTATGTTTTTTTAAAATTTATTTTTATTTTCAAACAGTTTATCAGCCTGTAAACTGCTTCAGAGTCTCAAACAATAGATTCCTGGGATTTTCCTCCGACTCAGCATCTAAACACAACATTTACTAATCTCCATTATATTTATTCAGTGTGTGATATAAAATGATATATTATCTCCGTTTCTCATGAGCTTAGTGAAGAAGATGCAGCTACAATTTTCCCCAAGTCTCTTCATCAGTGCAGTGTTGGGATTTAGCAGTAATACGATGGGACTTGAGTCATGAACTATGACGTGGAAAGGCGGCTAAATTAATTCATTTCAGCCAGAATGTCATGCTGGAATACAAAAAAGCTCTGAAACTGCACAAACCAATATCATGACATTTCAGATTATCAAAATCTACTGAAACATTTTTGAATAGGAGGTTAGAGAGTGATTTAAAACACTGGAGTGAAATGTGATTTAGGAAACTGGTGGTTAAAATAACTGAAAGAATCTGATAGTGATTATAAGTTAGAGTTACATTTTTCACAAATTCTGTATGAAACTGATTTGTGGGCGGGGCTAATTCTCAGCTCAGTTAGTGATGTCACTGGACACATCAATGGGTTTGAACCAATCGCAATTCAGGCCCCGCCCACACCATTCCACACCACACTATTTCTGTATCTACAAGAAAATGCAAAAAAAAAAAAAAAATGACCATGTGATCTCACCACGTCATAAACTGTAACTTCAAACACCTCAGTAATAACGCTCTGAGTGTGATCACCGGATAAAAATGTTATTACACGTCTTCAGAAAATAAAAATCAGTGTTTGGGAAAAGAGTCAAAAACATTCACCACCGCTTGCTGTGTGATTTTTCTCCTTTTCTGTGTGAAAAAACATGAATGATTATAAACCCTTTAAACTGCGCTGTGTCGTGAAGCTGGTGTTTAAGAAGTGTTAGTTGGATGGATTTGCTAAATAAGAATTTAAATATTTCAGAAAACAGATTCTGTGTTTAAATCCTGATTTCAGTTCAAACAAACAGCTAAAATACTTTTCTTATATGGAAATTAAGCTTCATGATGCTGCATGTTAATAGATTAAAAACATCAACTGCACGATAAATAAATGTTCCTCTAACGTTGCTCTTTTTAATTTCGCGTGACTCTCAGTGATATAGAAATGAACAGAAGTCGCAGTTTGAGAGCGTGTCTCTGTGTCCGAGGCTGTAGAACTCTGTGATATCGTTTATTTAGTGCTGCGAGATCGCTGAAGATGACGCATGACTCGCGCTGAATCGACTCGACAGCTCCGACTGTGAAACAGAGAATGTTTTAGCTTCAGGCTGACTCGCAGTTAAGTGAGAACATCCAGGATTTTTATCCCACTCCAGCTTTATGTTCTTGTCTTCTGATCAGAAGGTTGAAGGTTCAGTTAGAACAGCTGTGACATGGTTCTGCTGGTGGGTTTTTTAACACTTTTATTCTGAAATACTGCAGATGTAAACAACTGGACATACAAATTATTCCGATTCCTCATGACACTGTAATCCTGATAATCTGATAATCTGGAGTTTAGAGTAATAATGTGACTCAGATAAAAAAAAAGTTTTCAATTAGTGAAAATTTAAAAAATGTCCACAAATTAAATTAAACTATTTAATGTTAATACTTTCTCCACTTTGATTTTATTATTATTATTATTATTATTATTTTATTTAATACTTGATTTTGATTTGATATGTTTCCACTTTTATTTAATATTTAATATAAGAAAAGTGAACTAATTTCACTCATCATTTAGTTTGTATAATATTGTATAATATTTTTTGTTTGTTTATAAATTTAGTTTTTTATTTTTTGTAGTAACTTTATGAATTAATTTATGAAAATCAGTCAGACTTATGATTGTTTTGTCCTTGAGCAAAGATGATTGTGGTACACTATCTGGCCAAAAGTATGTGAACACAACCATCACACACATATGTGCATGTTGAACATCCAGATTACAATCAGTAACGCAGTGAAATCTCAGGAGGCTTTGTGTCTCCTCACTATTTGGAGGTGTAACCAATGTGTAACAGTGTGTGTGTGTGTGTGTGTGTGTGTGTGTGTGTGTGGAGGAGGAGGAGGAGTATGCCTGCTTCAAGTTGCAGTGGATTTACACTCTGTTGAAGACAGACGTATGGAAATCAGTGCAGTTTCGCTCCTGTGATTTTACTGAGAGTTTTCATGGAGAAAATTCAACATCCTGCAGGAAATAAATAAAAAAATATCACTCATCCTCCATACGGAGGCACAGATGAGATGATTATATTTAGATGTTTCTCATCATGCTTTAAAGATGATTGATGCTTTTAGTGCAGACTTTTTCTCACTACAGCGATACGGGGATTTGGATTTAAATCAGCACTCGTTTTAGCTCATGAATATGGTGTTGTATGGATTGAAGCTGAGATTCTGTATTATTTTATGATATTCCTCACTCTGCTGAAGTCTCGAATATTTCCAGTCTACTGTAGATAATATCCCTGGGGAAAGAGTTAATACCACACTAACAACTCAGATCATTCCTCTGCTTTCCTGTATCTTCCAGAAACTCTCCAATTCTGAAGCACTGTCACGATTCTGTGGATTTTCTTTCTTTCTTTCTTTCTTTAACATCCTGAGCAGATTTTCAGAAAGTCCTGATCTCATTCAGACCAAAGTGTGAATATTAATCTCTCTGATGGGGAATTGAGGTTGACTTGACCTGATGTTCAGTCTCATAAAACACTAAAGAAACAAACGGTTCTTCATGCTGTCTGCTCGGTTCTGACCCACTGGACCATTAGCAGAACAGAACCTTTTTTTTCTACTAAAGCGATATGGGAGGGCTGAATTTTACACCATTTAATTGGTTCACTTCACTACAGACACTTCACCAAAGACACTGAGAAACCGAGAGTATCAGCAGCTTATTTCCTCACGCACACACACACACACACACACACACACACACACACACACACACACACATGCATTTATTTTTTCAGACAAACCCAATGTATGAGAATCCCAGTGAAATGCTAACATGAGTTCTTTATAGATTCATATGCGTATTTAATTTAATCCAGTTTACTGGAGCTCTTCACACTGCAGCACTCTGTTTAAACGTCTTTGTGTCTCAGATATAAATACAACTAATACACACACATTTCCTCACTTATTACCTTCTACATGGAGGAAGATGCAGCAGAATAACATATAAAATGCAGTTATAACTTTTTATTTTTAAAATATTTATAATATTTTTACATCAACCAAAGCAATTCTACTGACAACAACAACAACAACAACAAAATAAATAAATAAATAAATAAATAAATAAACAAACAAACTGTATGTATAATATGTTTAGGTATAAAATTTATTTTATACATAAACATATCAAATGGCAGTAAAATTATGTTTGGTCATGATTTGAGTAAAATTAATGTAAGTAGGTCAATATAAATAATAAATAGTAATAAATATATAAAAATGGCAACATACATACAGTTAAAACAACAGTAAAAATTGTGCAAAAATGTGCTAGGGTTCGGGTTAGTAAAAATAAGTGAATAAATCCTCATGAATCCTGAAAGAATTCCTCATTTGTAAGCTGCTTTGGATAAAAGCATCTGCTAAATGAATAAATGTAAATTTAAATGTAATACAAATGAAAGGGGAAACAGTAAAAATAAAATACTTTGATTTTTTCAGAACATTCTTTATCTCTTCAAAATCACAACCAATCAAAAGATTTTAGATTTTGTTTATTAATCAGATTGTTACGCACAGGCCTGGGAGTGACTTTCTTTCTTTCTTTCTTTCTTTCTTTCTTTCTTCACTTTTTCCTTTTTATATTTATTCATTCAGAGTCTGTTTCAGTTCATATTTCAAGGTAATATATTCTGTGAAATTGTTTCTGATTATAAAAAGACCTAGTTAAAGTTATATATAAAGAATAATTATTTCATTTAATTTATAAAGAATTTCACAGACACAGAGCGAAGACCACAAATCAATAAGAGTTAAAAGTCTCACCAGGTCAAAATTATAAAATGAAAACGAATTGATTATGAGTGATGAGTCGTGACGTTTTCTCTTGAACGTGAGGTTTTGACATTCTGGAGTTCAGACTCATGATTTAATCAGCGTTCCTGAGAGAGATCGCTCTTAATCTCACACTTTTAATTAAAGACCAGTTCAGAGGAAAGCGATGCTGCGTGACTTCACCCGGCACAAATCACCCCATTCTGAGTTCATTCTTTTCTTTTTTTCATTTCTTTGCTCATAAAGATTTTTAAATTGAGTTTGCCTTGAAAATAATTAGCAGTAGGGCAGTAGTTAGCTTTTCATGTTATTATTATAGCATGTGGCAGAATCTCATAATGAGTCTTTTAATTATTCACCTTTTATCACTTTCACTCCTTTTTTTATCTACAAAGCTTGACTTCAAACACACCTCAGTGCGTTACAGCCGAATATAACCACATTTAAACTCTACAGTCTCTGTACAGTTATTATTAATTATCATTATCTTTGCTTTATAGTGTGGCGTTTTCTTTAAACATATAAACCTTGGCCAAGCTGGAGATAAAGTGAAATGTATCTATTTTATAGGTTTAAAAGACTAAAATCAAAGTAACATTAGTTAGAAAAATTGACATTAATTATAAAACATAAATAATACTTTACTCACATTTCATTTCTTCACTTCAGTGTTTCACGTTGTTGTAAAATTGTGGACACTTTCTCTCTTTAATCAGCATTAACACTGCAAAAATTATACAAGTAAAAATATATTGAATATAATTTTGTTTTATCTAATATTTTTTCATTATGACATTATGATAAAAGAAATACAAGATTATTTCATGTATTTGTAACAATTCTGCTAATTTTAAGCTTAAATTTGTCTTGTTCCATTGGCAGATAATTGTTTTGGGGTTTTTTCTAGAAAATAATCACTTTTGAGAAGTACAATTATCTGAAAAAAGAATAACATAAAACAAACTAGAAACAAGCAAATGTTCAGAAATTGCAAAATAATCTTTGCTTCTCTTTGTTTTGTTTATGGTTAGTAAAGTGAGGTTCTCCTGCACTTGGTTCTGTATTAGTTCTCGTTCTTTTTGAGGCGTTGATGAGATTTACATTTATGAAGACTTATAAATTCATCCTGCGCTACTGATATTCATGACTGACTCGTGTCTCGTCTCCTGAAATCTTCTCACAGAAATCACACACGGAGTTCACTAACACACACCAATGAAGATTCTGTTTACTGATACACATGATTCACTGTGTATGTGTGTGTGTATGTGTGTGTGTGTGTGTGTGTGTGTGTGTGTGTGTGTGTGTGTGTGATCTGTCTGTGAACTGTATGGAGATTTTATTACACATTAACATTTATTGTGATCTAAAAAAAGGAAAATTAGAAGTACATTAAATTAACACCTTACACCATCATAAACTAACAGATTCTCTCTTTCTCTCTTTCTCTCTCACTCTCACTCTCTTTCTTTCTCTCTCTCTCTCTCCTTTCTTCCCCTTTATTATCATTTCTTTTCTAGGCATCACTTTAATGAAGACTCACTAACCGTGTTTCAAAAGGTGACCCTTCACAACAAGTATGGGGTCACCATGGAAACCACTTCTGTTGCTGTCAATCATCAGCTGCCTGACAGGTATGAGAGTGCTCTCTCTCTCTCTCTCTCTCTCTCTCTCTCTCTCTCTCTCTCTCTCTCACTCACTCTGTCTATCTCTCTTTTTGCAAGATTGATTTTTCTGGATTGTTTTAGATGGTTATGTATTGCTCCAGATGGTTCAGGATGGTTCAGGATGAATGAGCAAAAATGTCCTGCTCTGAGTGTCTTCAGATGTTTCACAGCTCCTTAAATCTGGAATAATTCAGTGGAGAACGTTGATGAAGTGTCCTTTATGCCGTGTGTGTTTGTGTTTTATAATCAGACATTTTTACAAAACCGCTTTGTGCTGTTTTCTCTCTCAGAAGAGGTGATTTACTTCTGTGTGGAAGTCAGATGTGAGAGAGAGTGTGATTGCAGATTGTTTACCTCCCATCAAGAACAAACACTAAACAAACACTTATACATTCATTACATTAATTTTAATATTCACTCCATGTAAATGTTTGTTATTCATATTTCAAGGACAGTCAGTCATTCCTAGAGTGTGAACATACTGAACACAGGAATCCACTGAAGTAACCGGAAATGACAGAGTTAGCCAGTCTGTTTCAACAACAACAACAACAACAACAACAACAATAATAATAATAATAATAATAATAATAATAATAATAATAATAAAACTCAACAGAAGTCATGGTTGCTTTACAGTCAGTTAACAACAAATAACCACAGGATTGAGGTGCCGAGGTGCTGAAACGGAACAATCTGCCAGCAGTCGAGGAAATTTCTAGCTCATGGTAGAGCTAACAAAACAGCATTAATGGACCTGAAGGTACAAGGATCTGAAACTATGAAGAGTGTTTAAAGCAATGAGCAGAGGATTGTGTTTGGTGTGAGAAGAGACAGATAAATCCAGCTCTATGCAATTTAGTTGTCATTGATAAAAATCTCACAGTAAAATAATTTTTAGTCGTGAATTGAGATGTTGGAACACACAGACTGATTTAGTGCCACTGCGAACAATGACGGCTAACAACAATGTTCTGTCAGTGTGAAAAATTTGTAATTAAACTCTCAGAGTGTGAGCACGACTGTTATGATGCTCATTTAAAATCCACCAATAGGAGGACGGCGGCCTCACGGCACAGCTGCAGATGTGCTAGCCGCGATGGAGAAACGTAAATGAAACATGAAAATGGACAGAAAAAAATCTCCTTCGGAGGATGTTTGTGTTTACGTGAGTTTATTTTCTGCATGATCTAGTTTATTCATGACTGATTGATGACGTGAGCACAACATAGCCATTTTCTTTCATTGCAGGCCTCGTTAGAGGATCTTCATCATATAATATAACATGTTAGAGTATCACACAGTCAGTTATAGAAATCAGAACAGAGTTTATTGAGATCTCATACAGTGCAGTGAGGAATAATCTTTAACGAGTTCTGAAATCACACAGAGTAAAAAAGGCTTAACTGGTGTAATTCATAAAGATTGGCACCGATATGTGCAGATGGCTGTGTATGAATAAGTCTGTTGAGAATATTTTCAGGGAGAAGAATCATTAATACAGACACTAATGAGAGTAAAGTAAAGGCTTACATGTGATAAAGAGGATTTTACTGATATGATTTGAGGTTCTGAAATTAGTAATGAAGCAAATATAAAATCAAAATTCCTAACCACTTCAAAGAGTTTAACAAGAACACCATATATGTCTATAGAAAAGTTGGGAATTTGGGAATTAATGGATGATTTAACAAATGAATTATGTGTAAATTATAAAGAAGAGAGGATGAAGGCCAGATTCCTGAGGAATGCCATTACTTATTTGCCCTTTATTCACTTATTATCATACAGTGACATGATAAAGTGAAGTATAAGAGTTATTGAGCTCAATACAGAATTTACTGATCCGATTAAAACTATGTTGTTTGGTGATGTGATTGAGGCGTATCGTTTGTTTTGAAGCTGTGGAAGTGAACATTGATCGCATTCCAATCTCTTTTAATCCCTACACCTTGTACTACAGAATAAATAATACACTACAGAATCTCTGTGTTTAATATGAATTTAAGAGAATTACAGGATGCTGGTGTTCCACACAGTTAATATGATTAGACAATATAGATTAGATAATATTTATAAAGTGTGTGGTACAGAGCTGATATAGACCCTTTGACCTGTACATAACTAACTAACATAATTCTTTTACTTCTAACATCATTCCAGTTGCTCAGTTAGTCAGGTCTATTCAATTCAGTTCAGTTTATTTCTATAGCACTTTTAACAGTGGACATTGTCCCAAAGCAGCTTTGCAGAAATATATAAATTCAGGATATAGATTTTAAATGTAGTCTGCACCATGTGGGACATCCTCAGCAGCAGCATGTGACTTCCAACTGATGAAAACTCCAACCAGAAGTAGGACATCAGGATGGATCAGGCAGGTCCAGAGAGCAGAAGGGGTCAGGATCACTGGCATCTCAGGTGTATCATGTGTAGCTCGACAGAAAGAGAGAGAGAGAGAGAGAGAGAGAGAGAGAGAGAGAGATTATTATGTATGCTTATTGTCCCGTACTGGTTAAGGACTTTGCGTGAGTGAAAGCAGGGACTCCGGCAAGACTAGCTATGACAGCGTAACTAAAAGGGAGAACCAGAAGGGAACACAGACATGAGGGCTCCCTGGGTGAAGGTGTGAAAGTGGGTGGGGGGTAGACAGCATCCAAACATCCCAGTTCACCACAACACTCTATAAATGTGAGCCTCTAGATCTGCTCCTTTGCTGAAGAACAAAACTATTCACAAAAAGCTTGAGTAAGCAAATATGTTTTCAGCCGTGACTTAAACACTGAGACTGTGTCTGAGTCACGAACACTAATTGGAAGGCTGTTCCATAACTGTGGGGCTCTATAAGAGAAAGTTCTCCCCCCTGCTGTAGCCTTCGCTATTCCAGGTACCAACAAATATCCTGCACCTTTTGATGGAAGTAGGCGTGGTGGATCATAAAAGACCAAAAGTTCGCTCAGGTACTGTGGTGCGAGACCGTTCAGTGCTTTATAGATCAATAATAGTATTTTATAATCAGTGTGAGATTTCACTGGGAGCCAATGCAGTGTGGATAAGATCGGGGTGATGTGGTCGTATCTTCTGGTTCTAGTTAGGACTCTAGCAGCTGCATTCTGGACTAACTGGAGCTTGTTTCTGCTCCTACTGGAACATCCAGACAGTAAGGCATTACAGTAATCTAGTCTAGAGGTGACGAAAGCATGAACTAATATTTCTACATCGTGTAGTGACAATATATTTCTTATCTTAGAAATATTTCTGAGATGAAAGAAGACTATCCTAGTAATATTATCTACATGAGCATCAAAGACTGGACTGGAGACTGGAGTCAATAATCACTCCAAGGTCTTTTACTGCTGCACATGATGAAACAGAAAGTCCATCCAGAGTTACTGTGAGATCAGAAAGATTACTTCTAGCTACACGTGGTCCTAGTACAAGTTCCCTTAATGCCAACAACATTTTCTAATCTATCAAGGAGAATAGTGTGATCTATAGTATCAAAAGCTCCACTAAGGTCAAGTAACACAAGCAATGAGACACAACCCTGATCAGAGGTCAGTAGAAGGTCATTTACTACTTTAACTAACGCTGTCTCTGTGCTATGATGAGGTCTAAATCCTGACTGATACATTTCATGAATGTTGTTCCTATGTAAGTACGAGTATAGCTGCTGTATACAACCTTTTCTAAGATCTTGGACAGGGGTCGAGGTCAGTTTTTTTAGTCTGGGGTTTGATAACTGCTAGTTTAAATGATTTAAATGGTAAACAGTCTGCACTTATATCGTGCCTTTTAACCTTAGAGGTTCTACAAAGTGCTTTACACTGTTTCTCACTCAACCATTCACACATACTTATGGCACCAGAGCTGCCAAGCAGAGCTCTAGCCTGCCATCGGGAGCAACTTGTGGTTCAGTGTCTTGACCAAGGACACTTTGGCGTGTGGAGGCACGTGGGCCGGGATTTGAACCGCCAACCCTACGATTAGCGGACAATCCACTCTACCACCTGAGCCACAGCCGCCCCATAGGTACATAGCCAGTTCCAAGGGAAGAATTAATTCTTTTTAGAAGGGGTTTGATTACTTCTGGAATTAACTGTTTGAAGAAAAATGTAGACAAGGGATTCAATTCAACTCAATTAAATACAGTTTTATTTGTATAGCGCTTTTTACAATGGACATTGTCACAAAGAGCTTTACAGAAATATATAAATTTCAGGTCTAAATATTAAATTGATAAATTTGTCCCTAATGAGCAAGCCAGAGGCTTGTCAAGGAAAAACTCCCTGAGATAAGATAATACTTTATTAATCCCCAGCCAGATAACTTAAGGATGATATGAGGAAGAAAGTATCAGACTCAAAAGGGAACCCATCCTCATCTAGGTGATACAGTTATAAACAATTCCCTACGATAACTGTGTGCTATAAAATAAAACAAATAGTGCAACTGTGTAATCAGGAAATTCACCACAGTCTCAACATGAAGTATATTCTACTGAAGTCACGAACTGTCCACTGATGGAGACCTGAGCGCAAAGTCTGTTTGTGCAATTGTAGTCCAAAAACCACAACCACAGTCCCAAGACACCGCACCAAATCTGCCTTCACCAACTGCAGTCCAGTGCCATCTTCTCAGCTTCCAAGTAGGAACAGGAAACAAACGGAGAAGGATTAACATAACTGCTGTTCATTGCATTTCAGGCAGAGATGACCATGTTCATTTGTTATCGTTTTATCAGAGATGACTGGAGTACAAGGTTATGAGATGCATTATGTGAATTTTAGGCTAAAGAAATGTGTTTTTAATCTGGATTTAAACTGAGAGAGTGTGTCTGAACCCCAAACATTATCAGAACGCTATTGCAGAGTTTAGGAACTAAGTTTAGAAAAGCTCTACCTCCTTTAGTAGACTTTGATATCCTCTGTATTATCAAAAGTCCAGAGTTTTGCGGCCTTGAAGGGCGTGAAGGATTGTAATGTGATAGAAGATTGGGTTAAATACAAAGGAGCTTAGCTGTTTAGGGCTTTATAGGCGAGTAGCAGTATTTTATAAGGGATCTAGTGTAATTTTTTATGTATATTTTGATGAGGAAATTAATGAAATTAGTTCGGTCTCTCGAAGGAGAATAAAACATTCTAATTGTTATCTGATATTGTTATATTATTATCTACAGGGTTAGTTATAAAACTGTGTGGTTTTAAATTCATAGTCTGAATTTTTTGTTTAATATTTCAAATTTTGCCATTTAAAAAATTCATGAAATCGTTGCTGCTATATAATGACTGTGATTGTGTGCGTGCTTCTGTGGTGGTTTTATTCCTAGTTAATTTTGCTACAGTATTAAATAAGAACCTAGGGTTAGGGTTAGGTGTTAAGGTGGAGAGAGACTGATCTAGCAGCACTAAGGCATTTTCTATAGTTCAGGCAGTTCTTATTCCATGCTGTTTGAAATATTGCAAATTTACTTTGACGTCATTTATGTTGTAATTTCTGGGTGTTTTAAGGTGTGTGCATGATGGCTATAGCAGGCTAGCTTTTTCTCTCTAATTATTTTTCTTTATGTGGAGCTACCTTATCTAGCATCACCAACAAATAAAGCTTTGTCTAAAAAGGGGTCTGTAAATAATAGTTAGTGGAATCAACTCAGTAGACAAATTTTTTGTGGCTACATATGTTATACTAGTATAAAGAACTTCAAAGGAGTTGAATTTATGACTAGGTTTGTGTGTGATGAATAGATTATAATTATAAATGAGTGAGACTCCTCCCCCTCTGCCAGTCAGACGGGGCTGATGTATATAACTGTATCCAGGAGGACTGGCTTCATTCAGTGCGGTGTACTCATCAGGTTTAATCAGGCTCATCAGGTTTATTTCTGTTAAACACATTATATTAAACTCCTGATCAATAACAGTTTCATTAACAGTAAGTGCTTTAGATGTAAGAGATAATAATATTTAACAGTGCTAGCTTCAGAACAAAGGTGCCGGCTGTGCATTCAGTATGATCTCATTTTATGTTAATTAGGTTACTAAAACAAACTTTTTGAATATTTCTACCTTTAAGTTTATCTTGGGGAACAGACACAGTGTGGATATTGTGGAACCTAGGTGAGGACTCAGTGCACCTAGCAGTCCCTGGTCTTGGCTCAGGATTGTCACAGATTAACTAGCCCTGTTCTCAGACTATGTGCTATGCTGCAAGAAATGAGAGCAGCACTTTCCCGAGTGGGATGGATACCATACTGCACTAACAGGCCAACCTTGGCTAAGCTTGTCTAATCTAACTTCTCTTTAGCAGATACTCTAAGTGAAACGAGCTGGTTCTTAACAGGTAGTTCTCCTGTTCTCCTTACAAAAAATCTGAGATTTATGTTGTTCTTAAAGCAGATGTTTGTATTTGGTTGTCAGTGAATGATAGAGAGATGAACAGAGATGGAGAGAGAGAGGGTCAGGGTTTTGAGGCGCAGTTCTTGACTCTGTGTTAAAGCTTTTCTGCTGCACTGATCTGCAAGTGAAACATTTTTGTTGGTTTCAAAAAAACAGATTTTTTTTTATATGTGGGTCACGACAGAGAGCGTTTTGGATTCCTGCTCCTCTCAGACACAGACATGTGGCGAACTGAAAAGAGGTGGACGTTTTGATCAGAATGTGGAACAGAATTGGAATGGAAATAAGGAGAAAGAGAGAAATTGTTTCACTCCCTCTCTGTGCACAAGGTCACAGCAATCTACTCGTCTTCGTGATTATTTGGCCAGCAGTCATTTTGGTTCAACACCAAACAGACGTGGCGAGTCACTCTGCCTGGGTGCCAGCGGCGATCATAATGGATCAGAGATCTCAGTGTGAAATGCCAGGCGTGATACAGCTGATTAAATATGACAAGCACAATCACTGCTCTTTCCTTCAGTCTGAGATTCTCTGAAGTCACAGTGGATTCAGGAATCGTTTTATCCTTTACATTGTTACTCCCCTTATTATAATTGTTAAAACAGACTTCCCTCATGTGCATACAACACATTTGCAGATTAAACTTTAATGAGTTTAATGATTATTCGCAGTTCAGATGCTCAAGGAAGGTAGTTGCATAACCTGAACATCTGAGGCGTCATTTATTTTACACTGCAGTTACCTGCTGGAGGTGATGCTGAATCAGGAAGTGTAATAAATTACAGGATGGGGAAGAAAGGAAAGAAATGGGGGGGAGAGAGAGAGAGATCCATACACAGGAGAGAGGTGGACTGAGCAGCCGTTACTCTGTGCTTCCATGAAGGGAAAATAAGTGCACACTGTGGAGCGGTGAATAAAGTGAAAGATCTCAAGAGGAAACATTATATCAGACTTTTATGATTTTAAACTGTACAAAGACATTTAGATTCTCAGTTTCACATTCCTTCATTATTTCACTCCTCCTAATCTCTCGGGATGGCAAGAGTCACCTCAATGCATTGTTTCTGAGATGTTCCAGTGTTATGAGTGGCTGGAGTAGCTGTGGATAGCGATACATACTACACAGCACTGATTGCATTCTTTCGCATTGGTGTGGCAGACTTCTCTATGTCACCGTGCATGATCTTTATGGAGAGCCTGTGCTCTGTGGTGCAAACTTTACCTAGTAAGACAGGTCACGAACAGGTGGGTTAAGTTATAATGCCTGCCTTTGATGCCTGCATCACGTCTTCTGTATACTGCCCAAGCACTGAATACAGGCATACGGATACATTTCTAACATTCGATGTTCCCTTGTGCACGGCATGCAGTGGTAAAACATTCTGCATTTCACTGCTAACACTGGAACTTTGTGTATCTGCAGATGTTAAACCCTTACTCCTAGCCCATGGTCAGATCACCCAGTTTTGTAAATTAATCAATTAATTCCCTGAAGGTGAGCCTGCAGGGCATCCATGTTGTGTCCACGTCATAAGTTATGCCATATATCAGTAATTATGTTTGTAACTGTTGTTCTATGAAACTTGAATAACCACCAGCATTCTGTATCATTTGGCTTACAAATTATAACTTACAGAATTTTATTCTCCCCATTCTGTTCCTGCTTTTGTCCATAGTTGTGTCAATGACAGTTAAGAATCATAGAGTTACAATAAAATTTAAAATTGAATTGGTTTTTAAAAGAAAATTGACTTTAATCAGTTTTATAAGAGATTAGTGAACTGACGATTGTTCATGTGTGAGTCTGATTATTATTCTGTCTTTGAAATTTCTCCTTATTGACGGATTTGCTGATTATTACTGATGTACAGAGTATAAAAGTGAAACAGATGTGATTGTAGCCGGTTTCTGAGAGAATTCAGCTCAGAGTTGGATGTAGGGGGAATGCATGTCAGGTGATGGAGATGATGGATGTGATGTCAGGTGATGGAGGTGATGGATGTGATGTCTGGTGATGGAGGTGATTTCAGGTGATGGAGGTGATGGAGGTGATGGATGTGAGATCAGTCAGCCTCTTTTCTGGCAGCAGCTCCATCCAGAAGAAATGAAGTGTTAAGACCAAACAAAGGACTTCAGTATCATTTTTTTTTTTCTCAAGAAAGAGTGTGGCATTTCACATCCTAATGATGACACTTTTCACAAAGTGCTTTCAGGCAATTACCCGCTCTTCTGCTGTTTGTCTTCAATTCACTCCATGCCCTCTCTCAGTCCTTCACTGCTGCATCACTGACATATCCTGAAATAACCTGCTCACTGATGATCTGGTGAAAATTTTTAATGTGGAACAGATACACTTTTATAGCAGAACTTTCCTGTTCCATGGATCAGAACACTGATCTTTAACATCCACTTCATCTCACCTAAATAATGTTCATTATTTTAAAAGATTTCCAAAGATTTTCTCTTTTTTCCCACAAATAAAGTGTTTTTTTGTGTTTGAGCGTGTGCATTTCACTCCATGCAGTATGTTTCTTCTAACTTTGTTCTGTAAAATTAGGGGAAATGACATGAAGTAATGATCTCTGATGCACTCCTTGAAAAGTTCATGCATTTTGGAGCTGTTTAAAAGTGAACTTCAGACATAATGAGTCAGACTGAGTTGCTTTTTCTGTGCAATTGCCTTTTGATTGACACAGCTAGTGCTTGGTTTTTAAAAAATTATTATTGATTTATTTTTACATTTTTAATAGCAGTAATCCTGAGGTGATTTGAATGCTTCATTAATGTTGTGTCATTCTGAACAATGTTGGTTTGACAGCTGCAGCATTTTCTCTGAGTTTTTCCTGAAATGATGAGAAATTAATTTCGCTTCATTCATAGATATGTTGTCAGATGTCAATGTTCATTCTAATGAACGTATTATTTTTATGATGGTGAGTCCCCACCTTGTGCCCCAAGTTCCCTGGGATAGGCTCCAGACTCCCCATGACCCTGTGTAGAATAAGTGGTATGGAAAATGGATGGATGATGCTGAGATGCATGTCAGAATAAGCAGAAACATTCTTATTATACAACAATTCTGTTCTTTCTACCTTCATGTTTCAAATCTTTTCGCGTCTCATGTCTCTATAAATAAACCTGTTTCTGTATTTTGGGAAAAATCAGAGCCGGAACTTAGTGCTTAGCAAACAGCATAAAACAAAACCTTTTTCCTCGGAGGGATTTGCAGGTTCTGTGGTTCTTCTCTTCACTCTAGGAATTTTCCTCTTCCTTTTCTCTGTAATTCTAAATGATAATCAGTTGTGTCAGATCACTGCAGCTGTGAGGTGATGAACAAAACCCTGAGGTGTAGGAAAGCCTGTGATGATATAAAACATTTGTGTCAGAGAGAAATGGAATAAAATTATATATTTATATATTTATATTTTCTCTGTGACTGAGAGGGTCTCACACCTGACTATTTCTACATTTTCATTTACTTTTTTTCTCTTCTTCAGTGATTTTTTTCTTTCCGTTTCTGTGTGTAAATAGCTAAACCTACACAGGATTCAATAGTATTCACTCATAATGAGGACTGAGCAGTGGTCAGATTATAAAATGTTTCAGTGGGTTGTTTTAAATGACAGGGGGTTTAAAAGTATATTTATATTTATCAGATTAAATTTCTCCAGAAATCTCCTAAAACACATTTCATATAAAAAAAAACAATATTCAAGCTGCAGTATCGATCTTTTTTTGTTAAAAATGAACAAAAATAAATTATTGAGCAAGTACATAAAAAATCACTGTTCAAAACTGTCTTCTTAAATTACCCCGCTTCGCAAAAGTAAGTTTAAAATAATGATTTATAATTTGAGCCGTCGGGTCGGATCAGGGTGTCGGAATTCACGGGGATCATCAGTTTGACGTCATTTGCGTGGCGTTTGATGTTGCCATGGCTTTGCGTGGTTACGTCACGTCTGTAAACAGAACGACGACGAGTCAGCTACTGTACGGTGTGTGTGTGGAGGCTGAGGATGGTGGAGTGGTTGTACTTTGTTCTTACAACAGGTGCTTAGAATTTAAACTTGTCGTCTAGATGGCTGCTGTAATCTGGATCGTTCTAAAAACAATCACTGCTGACACCTGGGGAATCAGCTGTTGTCAAAACCAAGAAGCCTCGAACTTCGGAGAGCCTGCAGTCAAAAAGGGATGTGACTGCGCCCACGCTAAAGTGAGAATAAATATGGCTTCAGAGAATTGGTGAAAACTCCGAGATCTGAAGGGATTGGAGACTGACACAGAGATGCCTTTTTTCTGCTGAACGGGTCAGACATTTCAGTGGCTCAACAGCTAGCTAGCTAACATTAGCGCACTTGTTTGCTTGAGTCTGCTAGATATCCTGTGTTTTTTTTGTTTGTTTGTTTTGTTATGGTCAGTGGGTTAAATTGCACTTATTTTCTTCTCACTATGAGAGAGAGCAACTCACCTCTACTCCAAGAAAACCGTATCCGCCTCCACCTCCACCACCGTTGTCAAGTACTGGAGCTAATATACAACCCATATGTACAGTCATGTGGAAAAAATAAGTACACCCAATGGATTTTTTTTTTTTTTTTTTTACATAATTGGACAAGCAAACATTTGATCCTCTTTGAAACAGCGCATATTAATAAAGCTGATACACTCCATCAAATGACACATAAAGTTTATATTTTGTAGTAATTTTCACAATTTAAATGAACAAAAAACAGATCAGTCACATGGAAAAAGTAAGTACATAAAATTAGAAACAGGTGTAGAAGATTGGGTTAGAGGTTATTTATACCCGTCTCATATCTAGGGTCTGGTGTTCCCTTTGTTATTGAGGTGTGTACTCTAAAGAGTTCTGTAAGGCATTCAGAAAAAGGTTGTGGATGCCTGTGAGTCTGGCAGGGGATTTAAAAAGATCTCCAGATTATTTGAAATACATCATTCCACTGTACGGAACATCATCTACAAATGGTGCAGATTTCAAACCACTGCCAATTTGTTCAGGACTGACCATCCCAGCAATTTCAGCCCAAGAGCAGACCATCTGATGCAAAAAGAAGTCTCCAAGAACAGCAAAATTTCATCACAGCATCTGCTAGTAAATCTTGCATATAGGCAAAGACCAGGCCTTTTGGAATAATGTGCTCTGAATTAAAGATACAGTTGTTTGGCCACAGTTACAGCAGGCATGTTTGGCACAGACAAAAGACAGCCTTTCAAAAGAAGCATCTCATACCAACTGTGTAGCACGGTGGTGGAAATGTTATGGTTTGCGGTTGCTTCGCTGCCTCAGGGACTGGACAGCTTGCATTCATTAATTCAACTATGAATTCTGCATCATATCAAAGAGTGTTTGAAGATAATGTGAGGCCATCTGTCAAAAGGTTGAAGTTGAACTGAAACTGGACCTTTCATCCCATTGAGATGTTGTGGGGGGATGTGAAATGGGCAGAACATGCAAGAAAACCCTCAAACATCCTGCAGCTGAAAGAATATTGCATGGAAGAGTGGTCAAAAATTCCAGCAAACCAGGTGGACAATTATGCAGAACAACTACAAGAAGTTATTTCTGCTAAAGGGGCAAAACTAGCTTCTGAGGCCAAGGGTGTACTTACTTTTTCCACAAAAGGACATCACATCTATTGATATTTCTGTTGAATAAATAATAGGCAAAGATAATTTTCCTTGTGGTTTAGTTCAAGTATATAAGTATATATATACTAACTTTATTTACTATATATATGTAACTTTATTAAAAGGCTTTTAATTTTTTTCACATGACCGTATATCTCAAACCATCAGATTCATCCGCACAGAGTAGCTGTGCCGAAGCACAACCCACGTAAAAGAAAAAAGAAAAAACAAAAAAAAACTCTGCAAGTAACATGCAGTTTTTTTTTTCAAACAGATGGCGATAGAGAGGCAAAAGTTCAGTACTGCAGCTTTCAGTTAACTATCTCACCAGTGTGAGTAATGTGACACAGCATAATTAAATATTAATATTTCATTAACACTGTATATTAAAACTCCACACCTTCTACACTCATTTTGGGTCAACTATTTTAAAAAAACATTTTAAAGTATAATAAGAAGAAAAAGAAGATGGGAAAGAAACAGTGCTTGGTCCCCTAACTCTCACTGTGTCTCACTGTATAAAAGTGTGTAGAAAATAAATTCATCTCAGTTACTCTGTAATATTTTTGCTCTGGTTTAAACTGGTTACTTCATCATGGACAACAAACAGAACAAATCCACACGAGGTTTTAATTTAATCATCTTTAAAATTAAGTGGAGCAACAAAACCTGAGATAAAATAAAACCAACAAACGCTTAATTGGCTCTAAACTTTCAAATCTTTGTTGGTGTCCAATCAGACTCGCACTGTTCTGTTTTCAGCAGGTTTAAGCAGCTGTTATATGGAAGAAAGAGTTTTGAGTTAAATTGAGTCTTTGTCCCTCAGCATGAATCATTTGATGATAAATTGATCAGTTCTCCTCCACGTGTAGATGATTGTGTGACACTCGCAGCTCTTCTTCTGTTACTGTGGGAATAAAAATTTCTTATCTGCAGCATGGCCTGAGGAAGCTCTGACTTCTTCTCAGTGCAAGATGCTGAGTGAGCGAGTTTGAATGCTCTTTGCCCCGTAAGGACGTGACCCCTGAGACTCACTTTTCATTCTTTCACTGACTTTAGCCCTATTCGGACAGGATTAGTTTTCCATGTGGAGGTGAGTAATGTAATTAGTAACAGAGTATCTGTGGGATTTTAGTCTGAATCCATCATGTCAGTACTTCATATGTCTCTTCTATAAACTGAGCATTAATCTCTCTCTCTCTCTCTCTCTCTCTCTCTCACACACACACACACACACACACACACAATTTGTGTTTTTTAGTTTTTTGTCATTTTCTTTCCACTAATAATACGACAACATTGTAATTGTATCTGGTCATTGTGTGTTACTGTTTTCTCTTCCTCTCTGTGGAATCATTAGTTTGTGAACTACAGACGATTGTTGTTCATTATTTTACTATAATGTGGGTGTAGAGTGTGAAACTACTGCAGCTGTATGTCACATTCAGAGGTCTGCTGTGTATTTGTTATTGCATTATATTCTGTGTGTGTGTGTGTGTGTGTGTGTGTGTATATATATATATATATATATATATATATATATATATATATACTGTCTTTATTTGTGTGTGTGTGTGTGTGTGTGAGAGAGAGAGAGAGAGAGAGAGAGAGAGAGAGAGAGACGTTTTTTTCTCGAAGGACTTGGTTTATTTTGGCTGCTACAGTTAATTTGTTTTTGCTGAGTCAATTTCTGCACATTGATTTTTCATCTAGTGTCTGTTAGTGGTGTGGAGGAGACCAGGAGAGGAGGAGGACAGGTGTCTGAAAGTATTTGGGGATGTTTGGAGGTGTTTGGAGGTAGCTGGAGGAGTTTGGAGATAGTTGGAGGTGTTTGGAGGTAGCTGGAGGAGTTTGGACGTACTCAGAATTAGTCGGAGGTGATTGATGTTACTCTTTATGTATAAACAGCTGTGAGTGGGCATGACTTAGAGAACATAGATGGGGAATGTGGATGTGTCGCTAAATCCATATATGGAAGTCTTCCATTAGGAGCAAGAAAGTCATTGGCCTTCATGAAGTATATGTGCATGTATTTTTATACTATATTCTGTTAGCCAGATAGCTAACATGAGCTAACCTGAGAGCATTTCTCATATTTATATTCTCTCAAAGACACACACTTTAGTTGCTCACAAAGACACGCCCATTTTTCATGTGCACTGTGTGCTATGTAGGCATTATGTCATGTGGGCGTTATGTCATGAAGATGTTGTCATGTGGCTATTATGTCATTTGAGTGTTCAGTCATGTGGGAGATATGTCATGAGGGTATTATATGTCAGGTGGGCTGTATATCGTGGGCATTATGTGATGTAGGCTGTATGCCAGGTGGGCATTATATCTTGTGGGGGTTATGTCATGGTAGCATTTTCCCTAAGAGCTGTGCAATCAGCCCATGCACCTACACGTCCTTTATGGCAAATTAAGATTCATTACAGCTCTTATGCCTGAGATAAAGTCCCAAATGGACTTTATTAGATCATTATTCAAATTAATTTCCACTCTGTCCTTTTCTCTCCGAGCCGGTAAGAGGCAGAAGTATGAATGACACACACATCAGTTTCTCTTCGTTAAGTGCACACAGTCATGGGAGGCTGATTACTTCACATCTAAACGGATGTTTGGCTGAATTATAGCATCAATTAACTCATTTGGAGCAGCAGAATGCAGAGTGATAAAAGTGATCTGAATGCTTTGAAGTCCTTAAGAGGAACTGAGATAGCAGTGTTTATGACCTGAAGAAGCTTGAACAGTTTTTGACATCACACACCTTTTCTCTCACAAATTTCAGTTTGCTTTTTTCAGTCATGTGACTATTAAATGTCTCCGAGCCGAGATTTTGTCAGCTGAGTTATTTCATGACACCTACTTTTACCTCTAACACCGCATCTCTCTGCCTTCATGGTTCATTTTAGCGAGAATGATTTTCAAACCAGCTTTATCCTGTCATCAAATTAGTTCTGATTCTCAGCCATCAGTCAAACATCAGCCATTTCATGCTTTTTAGAAACATGAGGAAAGTCCAAATTAAAAGTCCAATCCAGCTTAGAGTCAGAAATATCCTTGCATCATTTAGTAATGAGTGTGTGACTGGAGTGTGTACCACACATTGTAAATTCTGTTCACTTTCCCCAGTAACCAGTTAGCTTAACTAGCTAGGTCACTGCTGTTAGCATATGTGCTGATTATTTGGAATCACTTGCTGTTAGTAGTTTAAATTATGAATAAATGGAACTCAGTCTACAAACACCAGTAACATGATAATGTGACGTGTAAAGCATAAAACTCTCAGCACGTCGCTAATTACTAATTATTATTGACAGAAAAGTTGATATATTCTCTTACTGAGCACTTTGTTAGGAACACCGGTATACCTACTGAAAATGCAATTATCTACTCAGTCAATCATGTGGCAGCAGTACAATGCATAAAATCATGCACATACGGTCCAGCAGCTTCAGGTAATGTTCACATCAACCATCAGAATGGGGGAAAATGTGATCTCAGTGATGTTCAGCGTGGCATGATTGTTGGTATTTCTATAACTGCTGACCTCCTGGGGTTTTCACGCAGAACATTCTCTAGAGTTTACAGTTACAGCATGGTGCAATAAAGAAATAACCTCCAGTGAGCATCAGTTCTGCGGATGGAAATGCCTTGTTGATGAGAGAGGTCAATGGACAATGGCCAGACTGCTGCGAGCTGACAGAAAGGCTACAGTAACTCAGATAACCACTCTGTACAATTCAGAATACATCTCAAAATGCACAACACGTTGAACCTTGAGGCGGATGAGGTACAACAGCAGAAGACCACGTCGGGTTCCTCTTCTGTCAGCCAAGAACAGGAAGCTGAGGCTGCAGTGGGCACAGACTCACTAACACTGGACATCTGAAGACTGGAGAAACATCACCTGGTCTGATGAATCTTGATTTCTGCTGAGGTACACAGATGGTAGGGTCAGAATTCGGCTCCAACAGCATGAAACCATGGACCCAACGTGCCTTGCGCCAACAGTCCAGGCTGGTGGAGATGGTGTGATGGTGTGGGGAATGTTTTATTGGAACATTTTGGGCTGTTATACCAACCAATCAGTCATGTCTTTAATGCTACAGCGTATTTGAGTATTGCGCCCGACCAGGTGCAGCCCTTCATCCCTTCATATATATAAACCATATTCTTCTGAAGTGAGGAGTTTGTTTCTATGGTAACAATCAATGACTCCACTTGACACATAAAAGTCACAGTAACTCCTTCACACAAAACCCAACACACCGGCTCCAGATAACCAGCCGACTGAATCAGACCGATCAGCTCTGTTGGGTTCTGTGGAACAGTAGAACTTCAGGGACAGGGCTGATGAAGAGAACATGGCATGGTGGAGGTGTGGGTTCGGTTTGTTCAGTGTTTGTTCAGTGTGTTCAGTGTGTGTGTGTGCGGCTTGTTCAGTGTGTGTTCAGTGTGTGTTCAGTGTGTGTGTGTGCGGTTTGTTCAGTGTGTGTTCAGTGTGTGTGTGTTCAGTGCGTGTGTGTGCGGTTTGTTCAGTGTGTGTTCAGTGTGTGTTCAGTGTGTGTTCAGTGTGTGTGTGTTCAGTGTGTGTTCAGTGTGTGTGTTTGGTGTGTGTGGATGTTCAGTGTGTGTTCAGTGTGTGTGTGTGTTCAGTGTGTGTTCAGTGTGTGTTTGGTGTGTGTGGGTGTTCAGTGTGTGTTCAGTGTGTGTTCAGTGTGTGTTTGGTGTGTGTGGGTGTTCAGTGTGTGTTCAGTGTGTGTGGGTGTTCAGTGTGTGTTCAGTGTGGAGGAAGTGTTAGAGAAAATGGTTCATTATTATACGCTGTTTATTGTGTAATAAATAATCAGTTGTAGTTGTGGGTGAGTTGTCGTGGTGTAAGAGGAATAAAACACTTGGGAACGTGCTGTTAGAGGAAAATAATCATCTCCGGGGGGGTAACAGTGACTCCATCACTTCATCACTCCACCCCGTCACTCAGTATTTTACACACACACATGCACACAAATAGAAAAAATAAATAGAAGGTGTGAGTTATTGTGTGTGTCGGTGTGTGTGTGTGTGTTATTGTGTGTGTCAGTGTGTGTGTGTGAGGTGTCGATATACAGATGATGCTCTGTGTGTGTGTGTGTGTGTGTGTTATTGTGTGTGTGTGGGTGTGTGTGTGATATTGTGAGTTTACATTGTGATGAGCGGTGAGTGTTAATGAAGGCAGGCTGCTGAGCGAAGCAGAGACACAAAGAGCCATCTGTTACTGTAAAACACACAATTACTTCCCATCATTTTAATACCGCAGCAGTGAAATTATCCACAATCATTCCAAACAAGATAAAGATTATCACCTTACTTTTCTTCTTCTTTATTGCTTTAATGTTTCGTCATGTGAAGGATTAAAATCACAGCAAAGGCGTCTGAAAGCGTGGACACATTTGGTATGTGAAATAGATGTAGGTGAGATGGAATATAGACGCATGATGTGGTTTAAGTAATGCATGAAACTGTTTTCACCAAGGGCAAAGCAGGCGAGCTCTCGGTGCACGGAGGCGAGGGGATTAGCATGCAGCTTACACAGCCAGACCAGCTCGGTAATAAATGACGTTTGCTTTGAGACAGGTGGTTATATCACCTAACGAACTGCTCTGTCCAAACCGAACCCCGTCCACATTTCAGCTTCTGAAGGTCAGTCCAGGTGTCTGATCTGCATGAAGATAGTCCGAGTGACATGCCCGAGCAGGCACACGCATAGCTCTTCTGATTTCTTGGTGCATGTGGAGCCTTGAGGGGTTTGTAGTGAGTTATCAGTCCTGTGAGGAGACTGGAGACACGTGTGATGTATGGATTTCTGCATTGCTAATGCTATTGAATAAATGTTCAGCCTCGGTCAATATAATCTCTGGAGATCTTCATTAATTTTTCAGGTGATGGTTAATCATGTCACCACACTTCAGGTCCCATGATCGCTGCACCTGTTTCTGTTAGTGTAATGAATTAGTGGTACTGAGGGACACAGGACGGTGTTAGCATGAAGAAAAGTTAGCAAGTCAGTATTTATTATACTCACACTTCCACGGCCACTGTGATTGACTGCTGCATTGTTGTGTAGTTTTTTGGCTGAATAAACGCGGAGGTTGTCCCACTGTGCTAGCATAGCTAATAGTTTAGTTGTAGCTTAGCAACAATAACTAAACACAGGCACTGTCCAGAAGAAAACCGTACTCTCATACTCGTTCTAAATAAATCTGTGATTTAACGCTGATTTGCACAGTTCAGATCTCAAACTTCTCTAAAATCAAACTGAAACAGAGGAAAACTCCGGTCTAACCGCAGTTACAGATGTTGATATGCATCCAAAAACTATTATAAGAACATAATACAAATGAGTGAAGATATGAGTGTGCAAATATGAGCTAAATATAAATAAAAACTTGATTTAATGTTGCTGTAATGTTGATGTTTTCAGAAGCATAAACACAGAGTGAATATCGAATATGAAATCAATTTTATTGCAGTAATAATAATTCATTCAGGGAAACATCGGGGCTTTGAGGGTCTGAGACAAAAGGAACTGTGAAAATAGAGCAAACGGTTTTATTCAGTCTTAAAAGGACAGAAACGGACTTTTTCAACTTGAATACCTGCATTTCGGGGTATTAATTCACATGGAGTCACACTGCAGGTGATCATTTAATTTATTAGCATTGACTCCGCCCACTACTGTACTCTGAGGAAGAAACAATCCTATTATCTGTGTGTGTGTCTCTTTGTTCATATATGTATGTAAAGTATGTAGCGTATCTATCTATCCATCGATCTATCTCGTGTTTACAGTCTGTAATGGCTTTGTTGCTGTAGGTGAGGGTTGAGTGTAATTAAATATGTGTAGTTGATAGAATATTTGATTCCAGTGAAGTGTTGTTTGTGTAGTCAGAATCTTTTAGCACGTTGTCTTGGAATAACACACGTGCGGTGAGTAAGTGTTATTGATTTTTCTCAGCATGTCTTTGTTCTGCTCCGCGTACCTGTTGTCATGTGACCCTTCAGCATCTTCAATACAAACAACAGGGTTTCACTGTATGTGTGTGTACGTGACAGTACATGGTGTATTTATTTCTAAATAGAAGCAGTGATGCTCAGGGAGGCAGAGCTTCCATCAAAGACATCATGTGACCGTCTGATTCTCTCTGGGATGAAGTTCTGCTCCTGAGCTGCTGCGTCGCTCTGATGATCTCAGACCTGATTTCACCTCCTCACTGTGATTAATGTACAGATGTACATGTATCTATCTAATCATCTATTCTATATACAGAATCTTTCCATTTTAAAGACTCCACAATATATAAAGATACACACTGTAGAAGTGACATATTTATAACTCTGCTCTAATTCCACACATAACTATGTTCAACATCACTGTAAAAAAGGGCTATTTGGGTCAGCTTCAGGAAAAACCACATGATCCTGTGATATTCGTCCAACAGGAGCTCACAGAACTGTACGATGAGGTTATGAAGATGGCTTGAGGTGTATTAAGTGCAGTTTGTGTTTTTAAGCACAGCGTCACTGCACAGTAAAGTAAAGCTTTAAAGATAAAATCCTTTAAACTTAGATGAGATCAAAGAAAAAAAAACAAATAAAACAATCCACTTTAAATCTTTATGTACACAGACGCAGTCATTTTTCTGAACATCACTCGAGACTAAAAGCTGAAACCTGAGAGCTGCAGCTCGGAGATTAACCATGCATCAAAGTTCTCCCTGATCTTTCTCAATTTATATCAGAAATATCAGTGATGCATGAACGCAGCGGAGAGACTTTGTGTGTGTGTGTGTGTGTGTGTGTGTGTGTGTGTGTGTGTGTGAACTGAGAATGATTATTTTAATCGCTGACATTTTAACATATGCAGAAGGTAGAAAGGTTAAAAATCTCTGCACTCCTTCATGAATATTTAATCAGACCTGCACGTCTCTGCTACAGGATTTTAAATCTCCGACGGATTTCTTCCTCTGAGTCTGAGGAAATTCCACATTTCTTAAAATAGAATTAATTTATTTGTCAGTATTTGAGTGTGTTCATGCTGAGCCATGTGTGTACTCTTTATCCTTCTGTCTTCTCTCTGTCTCGTCTGTCTGTTCACATGTCTATCATCCACAACACTAACATCCATCCCTTCATCTTTCTGTCCTCCTTCTCACGGCCTGTAATTCTCTTCTCCTCATACAAATCTCTCTGCGTTGGTGTCAGATGAGACGAGAGAGCTGTCTAGAATCCTGTCTGTGGTTTTATCTGAGAGATGCGTTCTGGGGAACAGAAACACCCACACAGCCGCCAAGCAGCAGCACATCCCTTCAGGGAAAAAAAGTGTTTTCACTAATCATCCATTTTGTTTTCGGGGTTTGGGCTGAAAGTGCAGGACGGCAAAGGTCACATTTTGCAAGTCTTATAAGAATGTCTTCAATTAGGAGCTTTTAAATGTCAGCACACATTATTATTGCAGTTCAGTCTGCATAAATATAGATCTGTGTGCATTAAGACTTTAATTTCTATACCACAGCTGCTCTCTGCTAGAAACATTTTATATTACATACAGCACAAAGCAATGGAGTTAAACTCCATTATTATTTCACTCTGCTTTGCAGAGTGTGTGTGTGTGTGTGTGTGTGTGTGTGTGTGTGTGTGTGTTTAAACATGAATGTAAACGTGTGAGAAAAACAGTTGTTTACTCCAAACTCATCGAGGAACATATTCACATCAGTATTCAGATCTCAGAAGTAATAACAGACGGAGAGTTACACGTGTGGGGGCGGAGTTTGTCTTAAACAGAGGCGTGTCTCAGTTATGAATGATTCTGATCCTGAGCGTAATTTCCTGTGTGATATCAGAGCAGTGTTAAGTCCAGCGCCACCGTCTGACTGTTTGATTGTTTCGCTTTGGAGGAGACTTGGCTTATCTCGAGGAGTTTTTTATGGATAAAATGATGAAGGAAGTAAAGCAGATAAGCCCTTGGTCAGTTTATCCTTCACGCCATGGACATGTTTTATTTACAGCAGAGCCCCGGGTTAACACCAACAACATTAACGATATATTATTCATTCAAATATATATTCAAAATATTAAAATATATTCAAAATAGGGAATTAATAGTGTGATATAATTTCTAAAATTGCTGTTCTTTTCTCAGTCCAAACACACACCTGCGCGCGCACACACACACACACACACACACACACACACACACACACACACAGAGTGGAGAGATTAGAGTGAAATAATGATGGAGTGTAACTTTAATGTAGTTCTCTCACTGGGATTGCTGGGTTTGAGGTGTTTATACTTTGGCTGCTGATGTGCTGGCGTTTAGTCAGGACTTGTTTAAAGTTTAATTGAAACCAGGGCAGATTCTGCGAATTCTAACAGGTGCTAATGGACTTTCTAATTAAGACATTTAGTGCTGTTCCACCTCCTCTGGCAGCTAGTGTCACAAAAATAAAACATTTAGATCACTTCTCTGCAGCAGTTATACAGTCAGAGACCGGGCCGGTTCTAGACATTGGGAGGCCCTAGGCAAAATATATGTTGGGGTCTCCCCACACCCCTCCTGCCTCCACCTTCCAGAATACATAAAAAGCACTTGAAACAAATATGATTCCTGACCTTTTTATTTATGCATCTGTATTAATATTTGTATATTTTACTTATGTGTCCATATTAATTAAACTTTAACTAAGGTAAACACTAAAAAAAAAGAATTAAAGGATGAAAGGTGGTCTGGATCATCTCGTATAACTTTGGTTATCATGCCGCTTGTAGAGGTACTCTTCTGAACAGGATTCCCCTCCTACTGAACCAGTGTAGACTAGTTAGATATAGTCATATTATGTGTTGCAATACCTTAAATTTGCACTAGATCACGGACGTTCAGAGAGTTCCTCAGGGGCAGGGGCTCAAATGTAAAAAAAAAAAAAAAGGGTTATATCAATAAAGAGCTAATTTGACTACTTTACTAACTTTAATTTAACTCCATATTCTTATCACTCTGGTAAACATTGTAAACAGACTGTGTGTGGTCGCAATAATGAATATGAGAATGACATGTCTAATATAAACTAATGGTGTTTTATTTTTACATATAAGAAATAATTACAACAAAACAGCAACTTTTAGTGGAGAGTTGAATCCAAAGAATCTTTAAAAGAAAATTTAAACAATATAAAATAAAATACAAACTACAGTATTACCATCCACAAATATAGTGACACGCCCACTACAAAACTATTAATTTCACAATTTAATTTATATTTGACAGCAGCACTTTATTTCCATAAAACTGCAGCACTGCTTGCTGAACTGGCTTTTTACTCTCAAACCTCGTCATTTTGCCTTCTAAATTTTATTTTAAAAAGATAAATTGTAATTTTAATGATCTTATCACAAGTTCACAAAGTTCACATCACTTAGGCTACAGGAATAAATTTACCATATTAGTTAACAAGGGGTAAGTTACTATATGTATATAGTATGTACATGTATACAGTATGTATATGTATATAGTATGTATATGTATACAGTATCTATATGTATATAGTATGTATATGTATATATATATATATATATATATATATATGTATATGTATATGTATATATAGTAGAACTATATTTGCGATCTTGAAAAGTGAGTTTATTATTATTCTGTGCCGTGACTCTGTACTTTTTTTGAAACAGTAAATGATTCTCTAGTGTGTTTGCTCTTTCACTTTGAATACAAACGTCTTTACTTTTACTTTAATACTTTGCTAGTCAGCTCCTGACGCAATGTCACTGTACACGCGAATTCAAAGTGTCTGACAGTCTCGACGCGTCAACGTCGGCAAATGATCTGTCCCGAAATGACGCTGATCGACAGAACAAGGCCCAGTTTATTTTTAGAATACATTACAATCACTCCAAAATAGATGATAACTCACAATCCTACATCACGAGCTGCACTTTACGCCATCGTAAGTCACTGACTTAAAGTCAGTCATTTGTGCATTTTGTTCATCGTACCTTATCTCCTCCTAAATTCAGAGGTTGGGACCACCTTGAAACGGTGACATTATTTGGTGTCACTAAAGTGAGACAATTCATCGATATCCAATAGACAAAGAGCCTGGTCTTTTGTTGACCGTCTTGATTGGGGGACTAGCGCATAGGGATGCTACGGTTATGGAGGCCCCGCCTTCAAGCCCGAGGCCCTAGGCAATTGCCTACTCTGCCTATAGGTAGCGCTGTCCCTGGTCAGAGATCTGACATGAGTGACGTAAGCTGATAGGAATGTAATTCGTGTATTTCCTGTACAGAGGCACGAGGGAGAAATGTGTCATCAAATAGATTGTATACTCCCTGAGTCTTGTGTCTCGCTGCCAAGTCACTTCCATGAGTAATTTTTGGAGCTGTAATTTCTCATTTTCATGATTTTATGGCTGTAATTGAATAAAACTGAGAGAAAATGAATGTGAGTCAAACCGTCTTTCTCTCTGTTACTCTCTGAGTCTGTTCTTTTGTTCCAGACTTTGCCAGATCGGTGGCGGGCAGACCGGCGTCGTATGCGGTCGTGTTGAGGATGAAGCCGGACAGCTCCTCTTCCTCACTTCTGAACCCCAGGACGAGGCTGAGGCAGGACCACGGTTCTTTTGTCCAGGACTGGCCTCCATTTGACAGACAGAGGCTGTCAGCTCTCAACTTTCAGGAGGATGATCACAGTGAAGGTCAGAATCTAAACATCCTATATCACCACCTCACGGTTCATCATGACCAGTAATAATTAAAGCTAAGGTTGTGACAATATAGAGCGGTGTATCTAATCAAAGACCGGGAGCAGAGCACGGCCTGGTGTATAATCCATGGTCAGAAGACTATAAAACACAATGTGGTTTTACTCGGTGAGATTTCAGCACTCGCTTAAGATTCTTCCTCAGCGAGATCTCAGTAAACTCTGTAGTGAGTTCTATAACAGTGTCTGTGATAGCGTGTGTCTCCGAGTCAGATTATACCATGAAGATCCTCTAACGGTAGACCTACGATTACAGAAAACTGCAGACACTCCTGCAATAAGGGAAATAATGATGCGATGTGGGCGGGGCTGTGGGAGGGGGGTCATGTGATAAACAATATGGACATATTTCTGCAGTTAAATTTGTGCTAAAAGAATTTTGATTATAATTATAAATAGATAGTTGTGCATGTTGCAGTTCTTGAATTGTGCTTCACAATTCCAAATTCTTTACCAATTCGTTAACCCTTTGATAACACATCTCACTGATGGACTTCTCTTAATCCTGAGGATCATCACAGCTTAGCTCATGGAGCATTTTAATCTAGTATTATCCCTGAACTGTGGAACAGTGTTAAAGATTAAAATCTGCATTGTTAATAAACTACAGGCTGAGAAGAGTAATATTTACATTTATTCATTTATTGGGTTTCATCCAAAATATTATTTGAATTTGAGATTGAATATAATCCAAGCACATGGCTAAAGACTTTTATCAAATCCTCTACAGTATTTCTCAAGCAGTTTAGGGATTCGAGCTCCGAACTCTATCTTCATCATAATACTGCTTTTACCAAATTTATTATTAAATCTTTAAAATGAAATATATTACATTTAAGTCTTTTACACTTTTATATCTTCCATACAACAGCACGTTCATTCTCAGCTGTACGTAGGTGTAAACCTCGTCCGTACAACTGAGACGCTAGCGTCCGTTTGAAACTGGAGTAATTAAGTCATCACAGCAGGCTGATGTCAGTGTAATGGTGAGCGTGACCTCGAGAGGAAAGCCTGGCCTATTCATCATGACCACGTGTGCGGAGAGTCGGCCGAGGTCACGGCCTGCAGGAAATTGAAGAGGGATCATCAGAACACTTTCAGCTCCCCGAGCCCCGTCTCTGTTCACTCTTCTGGCTGATGGATGCATTTGTCAAGAAAAAGGGAAATATTCATTTTCACAGGAGCAGAATGGCGCTCCAACATGACAGCTATCATTACAAATAAATCATTTCTCTACTGCTCGATTCACGGCTGGTCTCCGCAGGGTCGTGAATGCAGCACATGAATGGCAGAGACGATTATAGACAGGAAGATTTGTTGGTGTTTTGGGTCAGATGTGTTTAACACAAAGTGCTTTCTTGGATTTCCTCAGTGACAAAATAATCTCATGGCTTCATCAGCATGTTCGGTCAAACTTTCATGCAACACTTGGGATACGTGTAATATCATATGCTATGACTTGGTGGCTTTCGACTTCTGTTAGATCCTGAAAAAGTGAAAAACTTCACATTTGTCAATAAAAAAAATGGTTTTAAAAACGTTAAATACAAACCCAAACTGAGTGGCATATTGATCTGGAATCTGATCCACTGAAGAGATTCTGATGATCAACTGTGAAAGTGCAGAATTTCACTTCAGATCTGAATCCTCAGCGTATGGTACTGTCAGGTCTGCGTTTTAAACGGAAGGGACAAACTGCCTTTGTTGTGTTTTAATGTGTTCTGCTCTCACACAGCTGAAGAGTTTTATAACTAGCTGATGAGTAGAATCAGGTGTGTTAAAGCAGGAAAAACACAACAGTGCTGCAGGTCAGGAATCAGATCAGTTGTTTTGCAGGAAAGAACATCAGACTGACATTTATTCACTGACGCTGTGCTGATAAAATCTGTGGACAGGAGAACATCCTTTAGTGCGACCGGATGAAACCACGGACATCACGGTGTTTACGAAGGATCAGACTGAAATAATAAATTATTAATTACGCACATATTTCTCATCTTGGAACTAAATGATCTCGATGTTTTGTTGTATGAATAATTTATTGCTCAGTGGAGTAAACGTCATTGTGTTAACCCTCTGTGCTGGTGTCTAATCCGCCTGTCTGGATATTGATGAAAGTCGTGCACTCACCAGCACCAGGCAATGAACAAGCCAACATCGAGAGCATTATGAACTGGGCTGTGTGTTAATCTGGCTTTACACTGTACGATTTACGGCCAAATTCTGCTCTCACAAGGACCATACCAAACTGACGGGACAGCTACAAATACAGTATCAGCGATGGAGAAATGTAAACAAAACCTCATTACCTCAAGTTCACTCTGAGAACGTGTGTGTGTGTGTGTGTGTGTGTGTGTGTGTGCACGAGCTTGTTCTCTACATGAGCTGATTTCGGGATCACGCTGATTGATGCTGTAAGCAGAATGTAGTAATTTTCTTTAATCACAGGGATTGTTATTGAGAGGAAGATCTCTTTGAGGCAGCATGAGGAAGAAACCTTGAGAGGAGCCAGACTCAAAGGGGAACTCATCTTCATCTGGGTGACACCGGATAGTGTGATTATAAATCATTACAACATACAGCTGTAGAAGAGTTAAAGGACTGGCAGAGTTTGATGTGGAAACCTGCAGCTCGAGGGATATTTCAATTTTACATCCTTCCCTGAACGAGTGCTTGAGGAATGTTCTAGTCACACCCTAGAGGTTGATTTTGTGCCTCTGTGGATATACGATTTAAAAAAAAAAAAAAACCCGAAGAGAAAAAACTCGAAAAAGTCGATTAAGTTCAGATAATAGCACATCCCCAAGTGTTTTATTCCTCACTTAGATCCTGATAAAGTAAAGGGTAAAGGATCAAGTGCATACTGAGGAGAAATTAATATATTTATGCCATTGTGAGATTGTAAATAATCTCAGGATATGTTAATCCAGAACTGTGACCAGAGAGCAGTGTTATAAAACCGCAGAACCTCGGCAGTTTATTTTTCTCTATCATCTCTGAATAATAATAATAATAATAATAATAATACCAATAATAATAATGATAATACTAACACGAGATCTTAATTGTGCTAAATGAGAAATGAGAGCCCGATATTCAGCTCTTCATCATAGATCTGCTCTTATGTGTAGAACGTCAGAAGCTGATATCACAGTCAAGCAGATTTTTGGCACTGTGATTTGTGAGGCTGTGGAAGCCAAGTCGAAATGCTCGCCAAGCCGAATGAGGGGTTTTAGGTCTTACATCTCAGAGGCATGAGGTTGACTGAGTAGGGGTGATCAATCTGGCAAAAATACCATATAATTATTTGTTCAGGCTGGCTTATGATCCACAATTTTATCACACTTTTTTATGCTGGTTGTTAAGACTATTTTGCAAAGTTACTGAATATAGCAAGAAAACTAATTTCCCTATTGATTAAATTATACCTCTACACCAGGGACGTCCAATCTTATCCACAAAGTGCCGGAGTGGGTGCAGGGTTTCATTCCAACCGAGCAGAGCCACACCTGATTCCACCTGTTTAATCAGTTGCTCTTGGCTTTCAATACACTCAGGTGTGGCTCCTGCTTGTTTGGAATGAAAACCTGCATTGTTTTGATTTTATTACACTTCTGCCAGTATTACAGCTAAGAAATGGCAGAAATATATATAGAAAAATATGTTATAATGAGAATCAACTATTTTTAGAAGTCTCTTAAAACGTTGATGGGTATTATATCCTTGAGCAGGTAAAATGTACCGGTATCAGTATTTTCTCATCAGCAGTGACTTTATAAAACCTGTTTGTTTACTTGGGCGCTGTTTCCGGCTGCGGTGCTGTTCAAGTCTGTGTTATCTGGATTCTAGCACAGTCTTTGGGTGCCTTATTTCTTGGTGGTTAAAGAAATTTGTTGCTTCCTCGTCTACTCTTGGGTATTATTGTATTGTTGGTATCAGAGCACTTGAGCTGGGCTAGGACACAACTTGCCATCCATGTTGGAGTGTTTTCAGTGCAATGGACAGAATGTGTTTAATATCATGATACATGCGATCTCTGTAAAAACAGATTGTGGAGACATTTTAATCGTCACAATTTAAGATCATCGTATCGGCCACTCCTACGGCTGAATATTTCAGTCAGAAGATGGTATATATGTGAAACTTACATGATCCGTTTAGGAGCATTTAGATAATGTCAGACAGTGTATAATAATCCAATCCCACTGTCTGATTTTCTGTGGTTTCTGTTATTGGACATGGTATGAAGAGCAGCAGCTGTAGCATGGTGGCTTTATTTATACAGAGTGTTTAATGAGTGAAAGTGTGGAGTAGAAGCGAGAGAGTCAGCAGTGTGTTGGAGTGTGGGAGTGTTCGTAAACTTTAATCTGTCAGGACCATGACTCAGTCACAAGTGCACATTCAACTGTTTAGACTGGAGAGATGTGCAGCCGCTCACTTGAAAACCTCATTTTGTTTAGCAGTGCTTAGCAAACAAAAGCAGTAATTGCAAAAATTGATCATGTATGCTAGGTGCTTAGCAAGCGAAATCAAATGCTGTGTCTTTCCTTTATCGCTCCTTCAAGCATTAACATGTCTAACGATAAATGTCATCTCTTTCTCTTACCTGCTCAGAAACTTCAGAAAGTCTGATTAATTGCACATTCTTATATTTTATATATATAAATACCTTGAACCTACAGTGCATTGGTGCAAAATATCACTCCATCATTTTTACTTTGTACTCTTCGTCTCTCTGCGGTTTCCTCACTAATCAGTCTCAGTATTTTACTCTTTGGGAATGCTGATGGTTTGGAGAGATTTTCTGTAAGGTTCAGGATGTGCTAGAGGTCGGGATGATGACAGCCACAAAGAACATGTAGCTGGAGATGGAGATCCATTATGCATGCAGCTCAGGGCTTAAATAATACACAGAGAGAGTTTAGGTATCTGATTCCAAGAGCTGGCATAAATGACAAAGCAAAGATATTCTCTCTCTCTCTCTCTCTCTCTCTCTCTCTCTCTCTCTCTCTCTGGTCACTGCAGCTCTACGCTCATCTGTTTCTTACCTAATGTTCTCCTCCATTCAGTAGAAGCTGAATGGATAAGCACAGTGTAACTGTATAACAGCATTTACAACAAAATTGCCCCTGGCATTTCAGCATGCAGCAGTTAGAGAGTATGTGGGATTCTTATAGGAAATGTATCATAACAATCTCAGCACTGAAACCAGACATGTGTACTCCAGCAGATTTCATCACACCGTATTTACAGAAACATCACCCAGAACATTAACCTCAATCTGTACAGTGCTCACCTTATCTTCCATTTTACATAGCAGTGCTGTTGGACCTGTCAGAATGGAGGAATATAATCATATCTAATCAGTGTAGACTTGAAACACATTAGATTTGTGAAGTTCAGGGAGTTGAATATAAAGGAAGAAAATTGTGAACCTAATACAGAACCTTGTGGGTCTCCATACTGCACTGAATACTCTCAAACAAACAGCTTTTGAGTTGATCTAAGATCTAAATGAGACAGTAAAGATGTACAACATAAATAAACATGTGGTGTGTAGATTATCAGTATGGTAAATGGCCTGCACTTGTAGAGTGCCTTTTAACTCATTTATCACTCTGTGTGCAAACACATTTATCCATCGTTCTCAGGAGTGTTTACACCAGAATTTTGATGAAAATCCAGTTATTTTGGAAAATCATTTGTAGCCTACGTTTTACTCCTGAGTTTGTGTGAATTTGGATTTATGGAGATTCTCTATGATGAACTGCGACTGAGTTTCTGTGATTTTTATAAACAGATTGTCGAGTTTAAATCATTTATTTACACAAAAATTTATTGACCATTTTGTGAAACTCAGTTATTTATGACTTGAAAGAAAGCAAATAGAAAAGAAATCCATATATTAAGACAAATAAGACTAGCCATTCAATGAAGACAAAAGTAATGGCACTCTATAAAAAGAGGAAGAGTTAATGCGTGTCTGTGGTAGCTGACACTGCAGTGGCTGAGCTGCGTTACTGGAACATTTAGCGCACACCACACGTAGGAAGCCACTGTTTAGGTTGCCTTTTATGGAGTTTTGTGGGCATGGATAAAGATTAATCAGCTCTTCCAGTGGTCATTAATGGCTGATTGGTGTTTATCAACATACACACGTGTATACAAAGAAACTTTTGTAACTCTGTCTGGAATTTTTAGTTTAAAAACATTTATACAACTTTACTAAAAGATGATAAATGAGACTCATTAATTTTAAACTTGCCAAGCTAAAATATGGCATTTTCCCAGAAGAACTATAACTGGAAAGATTTTTGCCAGAAAAGCGTTGCTGGGTCACTGCAGGCTTCAGAGAGAGACATTCTGAGTGATTATTTGTGGCAGTTTGGATGCAGCAGGATTTCACTTCACTCACGCTGGTGTAATCTGGAACTGTAATCTCTCCTCACTGTTAATAACGGTTTGGTTTTATGTGTGAAATTTGAGTAAAGAATGATTTTGTGCCCTTTCTCTAGAAAGTGAAGAATTCGGGCCTGTCTTCATCCAGGAGCCAGATGACGCCATCTTCTCTCTGGACTCTGAAGATAAGAAAGTTATAATGAGCTGTGAAGCGAGAGGAAATCCTGCTCCTACATACAGGTACAGATATGAGCACGTCATTAACGTGGGTAAAACATTAATATACTGGATAATAAATGACATTTGCTTTATCATGAGTTTTACTATCAAAACTAAGACTTCTACAGCTTTTGGATTTAGAGCAGCAGACAAACTGCACAGGTTTAACTTAAACTAAAGGGTTTGATTAGTATCTGTTGGGTGAAATGATTCAATATTATTTTTTATAAACATTTAGTTTTAGTTTATTTATATTCAGTCCGGTATTTGAGCTTGGTTTGCCGAGCCCTGTTTCGGAAGTTGAACTCATTGTGTGTTTTGCATCGGGTTTTGACGGGATGTATTACGGCTTTGGTGAGTGATTGTACTTCACCAATGATTGATCTGTTAGATGAATCACAGACTGGAGCATGAAAGAAAGGCTGCTCAGACTAATTGATTCAGTCTATGGTATTTGACCGAACTGCCAGACACTGATACAATTTAATCATGGCTCATAATTTAGATCAATATCACTGTCTAGCCTCCTAATGCATAATGCACCATTTCCTATCAGGCTGTTCAGTTTCGAGCAGCAGGGAAGTGTTTAGCATGGGTCAAGTGAAAAAAAGCATCATTTTAAATAAAATGTAAAAAATGACCAGAGGTTTTCAGTATTTCATTTCAGTTGTGCTGTTTTCTTTCTTTAATTCACACTTCTGCATTTACAGTTGGCTGATCAATGGAACAGATGTTGACGTTGAGGCTGACTCACGCTACCGTTTGATTGATGGGAACTTGATCATAATAAATGCCAGCGAGGCCACCGATTTCGGGAAGTACCAGTGCAGAGCCGAGAACAGCATGGGAGCTGTCCTGAGCCGGGAAGCCTTCCTGCAGTTCGCCTGTGAGTAACGCTCTGTAAATCATTCTGCACTGTGTAAGGTGACATGTAAATCAGCACAGATGCAGACATGAGCTCTGTTTGTCTAAATTAGCTCCTGAGAGAAAGTGTTAAGAGTAGCGCTGTTGTGCTGAAAGACTAAAATGCTGAAATAGGACAGGGACAGGATATACTGTGGCTTTGTTGCTAAACGCCGCTTCCTGCATCACACACAGCAGCTCAGTTACACACATTGTGTGTCACAGATTAATCCTTTACATTTAACTCCTGGCTTCCTCTTTAGATCTGCTTAATTTAAACTGCATGAAGTCATTCCCATGAGGAGATGAAGTGAGGTTGCTGGCTGTGCCATGGTTTCTTGGATGCATTCTTAAGAACAGGCCTGACAATCATACCTATTAGTGACCTGAGTGCTGTGGCTCACTGGTGAGCTCGAGCAGAAAGCACATTTATTCCCCAGTAATCCTTCGGGCTTTGCTTCAAAACATCAGCACAAGCCAGAGAGCAGAGGTCCAGAGGCACAAAGCTCAGTGAAAACACACGGATAGTTTTCTTTGCTGCTTCCCCAGGAGCAGCAGCCTTAAAGGTCTTATTGACACATCTACACAAAGCGTCACTTCACTGTTTCCTAAACTTTTTGGCTGAACATGGTGCAGTTGATGCAACACATTCTTCCAGGCGTACAGTTAGGAAACGTATTTCAGGAGCCAAGCCACAGACTGCAGTATTTTTTTTTTTCTTTCTGCAGAAATGGACACCACTGATCTCACAGCCGACTGATTTCCCTGAAGGCTTTTTATAAGTTTGCTATCTCAGTCCACCTTTTATCATTTTGCTGCCAGCACCAAGGTTCCTTCTGCTACTTTTGGATTTTATTGGACTTTTAAAACCAGCCTCAGGAACTCTGAAACTGTGTTGATAGGCTTGGCAGTGGGGTTTTATACATTTACACACCGGCTCGAGTTTGCTTTACTCAATGTGCTTTCAGTTTCTTCCAAATTCCTACACAAACAAAACCAGACCTTGCTGCTTTGCCAAGATTTTCCATGAATGCCCTGTTCCAGTTTTGGAGGCATCTCTGGTTTTAACCTTGTGGTTGTTGTCTCCTTGGCAGGAACATTAGCAGCCTGTCAGCGAGACAAAGGAAAGTCTCCTGCAGCAGGAACTGTTGTGCATAACGTATGGTGACCATTTATCATGCTGTTGGAAGCTCTGGGATCTTTTCATCTTTTTCGTGTGGGGAAATCTTTCACGTCTGATTGGGTGCTTCATCCATACTAAACAGGAGATCAGTACTTCTGTGGTTGTAGCATAATTAAGACTTTTATGGAAAATGCAGAATAAACTGGATAAATGGGTGTCCAAATGTAGATAAAGGAGGACAAATAAAATGTTGGTCAGATTACATATCTGAAACAGAGCTGTACACGTTCTGTAGTATCTTCTGCTCCATAATTTCATATGTAATGGATGGAGCATCCACCAATATAGAGATTTGAACTTTGGTGGAAAAGAAGAAGGAAACACACAACAGTGCTGGGTTTTAGTATTCTTTCTGCAGTCTTGTGTCTGTCCTTATCGGATCCTTTTTTGTTTTGACATGAAAAGCTGAAACGCTGAACTCCTAGGCTCAGGTTAGTTTGCAGGCCAGACTTTAAAGCTCCATGAAGAAGGGACTCTTCTGATCTGACTCCCTTGTGAGATCCTCTCCTGTATCTGAAGACAAGTAGGAGGATGTGAATAAGGTAAAGAGCATCAGAGAGAAAGCAGAGCTGGAGAAATCAGCATGGGGTTCTTCTTCACATTACTCCTACCTCTGTCCCTCAATACCAGAGCCATCAGGGGGCTTGGAAACATTCACCCACCTGGAGAAAGGATCAATTTGGAGTTGAGGAGGAAGAACTGTGGGGGTTTACAGAGCTCAGAAAGTGACCTGGAAATCTAAAGCAATGGATGTGAGGATAGGCGAGCGTACTTCATCCAGGAGGAACACAAAAAGGGTGTTCATGTGAAACACCAAGGATCAACACAGCCAGGATTATAGAAGAAAACTTCTGGGAGCGTCTTGGTATTTATTCTCCAAACCATCTCACTGCTGCATCCTGAGTGAAATCACTGGACCGAGAAATTTTTTCCTAGAAAAACAGCAACACAAATCTTCTGTCTTAATTACACACAGTCAGATCCAGACAGATGATTACCCAAATGAGAGAAGCATCAACTTGAATCGATTTGTGCCTTATCTTCTATCTCTCTTCTCTCTCTCTCTCTTTTCCTCCATATTGTTGAGGACAGATGAATATTGATTCCTGTAGTTGTGTCTCATGTTACGGTGTGAGCTTAAGACTCTGGAGAAAACGAGACAAAGAGAGACGAACGAGGAAGAGGGAAAAAAAAAAACTAAACGTCACCAGATTTTAAACTCTTTCCTGACTTCAGTTTTTTTTTTTTTTACTAATCCTCACTTGGAAATTTCAAACATCTTAATAAAATTCTATGATTTTACTAGTGATGTTTATTTCACTCTGATTTTAGGATAAAAGGGAAATGGCACCAAAAAAAAACCCTGATAGTCACAATGCCTTGTGTCCTCCATTTAAAGAACTTCAGCTGACTGTGGGAACTTTATTTATTTCATTTCTTCAATCTCCTCTTAACAACAACAAAGGAAAATCTATTTTCCCATTTAGACTACAGAAGGCTCCATTGATTGTCTATAATTCATATGTCATGGAGGAAGTGAGGGGTCGAGGATTCAGCACTGATATGGGGAATAAAGAGCCAATGACAGGGACTGATAAATCAATAACAAACTCCGTGACAAGAGGGTTAAGAAGATTTCAATTATTTAAAAGCTTTATTATTTTTATTATCTCTTGACAGCTTGTTAGAGGAGCTCGACCTCTTCAGAGAACACGTGCCACACTTATACCCGTGTCCTTCCCAACGCTGAGTGGGTGAACAGGAGGAAGTTCTCCAGTGAGGTCATGACCTCATGTTTAAACAACCAAACCGGAACATTTTGACGTAATCGCAGGCGGGTCAACCATCAACCACACTCTGTGTTATATATTTTCTGCTAGAAGAGACAGACAGCACAGTAACTGGTTGCGTCAAACATGATTTTATAAAGGCCGTTGTGCTTGTGCCCTTCAGCGAGTGTGTGGAATTTGGTTGTAAACATGTTTATTTTGCAAAGGATTCAGTCTTTTTGAACATGTTGTGATGAGACGTGATTATAAAAGCTCCATTTTTGACCTCGACGGTGTGAGACAAGTGTTGAGTAAGAATCTCTTGCTCCAATTTCCTTATTATTTATTTATTTATTTATTTATTTATTAAACTGCTGAAAACGTGCATGCTGTCAGATGAAAACACGACTAACTACAAACACAAAGAACTTTCCAGCTATTGATTAATTAAACTTTTCCAGGTCTGAGTGGAACCTGTGATTTTGAGTCGAAAGCTGAACACGCCAACGTTGACGTGCTTTGAACACATAAAGCAGAACACATCTTTACATCACACAGCTTCGGGGCGTGTCATCGCCTCTGATACTGCGCTCACAAATCTCTATAGATATTTTGTGCCAAAGTGTAATATTATTTTTTGAATGGGCTCATGTTAATTCCTCAGCACACGCCGATCTGCATAAGACACGTGTATGAGTTAGCTGAGCCTCGAGTTCACACCAGGTAGAGAGGTAGAGATTAGAGTTAGGCTCAAGATCGGGACAGGAGACAAAACCTGAAACTCAAATAACAAATGTGAAGAACGTTAACGCTGAAGAAAGCAGTGAGATGACGAGCCAATGTCAATACAGAACAACGCAGCTACTCGCATCACGACTAACTGCCTACAGTGTTTATGGATTTGATGTGAAACATTTCTACAATAAAACACCACTTCTCTACCTAATCCCTAAAACTGTACACACTTATGAGGTATGAGTTGTGCTAATCTCTCACTAGTGTGTGTTCGTGTCAGATAGACCAGCATAAAGATGTGTTTCGACAGTGAGGTAGTGAAATAAGCTCCGCCTCCAATACCAGACATCACAGTACGTCATGTCATGTTGCATCATGTCAAGGCCAAGTCACAAGTTTGTAGGAAGTTTAATTTTATTTAAAACCAGACATAATCATAAGAGATAATGCAGTTTAAGACCATGCTTTGTGTAACAGAAACAAATTATTCCCTAGCAGCAGCACACCATCACTAACCTCCACCAAATAAACCCATAAACATTACTTTATATCTTCTAGTCGTATTCATCCTTCGGACTGAACTCGGTTCGTATGCACACATTCACATTACAGCTTAAAATCCTCTCTCACAGGAAGTGATGTCTCACTAACCAATCAAACGCTTCAAACACTTTCTATCTGATTACTCCGTGTTCCTGCTGATTGGATCGGAAGCGATGTGTCTCAGACTGCACTGTTCTTCTGACATGCCATTTTATCCTGAACACCAACAATGCTCTAATTTACACACAGTTCAGCTGTTATTTATCTGCGATGACCTCAGGCTTTTCTTCCTGTTTCCTCTTAATGCTTTGAATTATTCGCCTGAATGGCAGTGATTTTTAAGCGATTTGCAGCTGTAAGAGAAGAAATCTGGTTGTGTTGTGGTTTTTATAAAGAGAGCAGGGAAGGAGACGACAGGAAATGGACGACGTGCGAAACGGTTTTCGGGTACACTGAATGAAAATGCAGAAAAGAGACGACTTTCCAAAAATAGGAATAATAACAACGATCATTTCCTAAACAGAAAAAGGAAAATATGGAGAAGTAATGATATAATAAAAGAAATAGTGTGTGTATGTGTTTTGTAAAAGCCGCCCCCTGTTCGGCGCTTGGTCATGGGCTCCTGCTGTGTCACATCACCTGCAGAATTAAAATGTCTTCATATTAGTGTGGAAGAGAAAAATCAAAGCTGCCCACAAACGTGTGGAAATCATGTGAAAAGTGTGACACATTCATCTCCTGCGTTCTGTCAGTTCACAACGCTCAGATTAATGACCTTCACATCTGTTAGCTGGAGAGCAGAGTATAAAGCTTTTTTTTTTAGCATCAACACAGTATGTGTGTGTGTGTGTGTGTGTGTGTGTGTGTGTGTGTGTATGTTCACTCTGACTGATGTGTGTCTGGAGATATCGGTGTTGTCTTTGATCTTCAGCAGAGAAATCGCATGAAACTGAGTAATTGTGTAGTGACTTATGAATTTGGATAGTGTTAGGGTTAGTGTTAGTGTTAGGGGTTAGTGTTAGTGTTAGGGGGTTAGGGTTAGCGTTAGGGTTAGTGTTAGGGTTAGGGTTAGTGTTAGGGTTAGGGGTTAGTGTTAGTGTTAAGGGTTAGGGTTAGGGTTGGTGTTGGGGTTAAGGTTAGTGTCAGTGTTAGGGGTTAGTGTTAGGGCTAGTGTTAGGGTTAAGGGTTAGGGTTAGTGTCAGGGTTAGTGTTAGGGTTAGAGTTAGGGGTTAGTGTTAGTGTTTAGGGTTGGTGTTGGGGTTAAGGTTAGTGTCAGTGTTAGGGGTTAGTGTTAGGGCTAGTGTTAGGGTTAAGGGTTAGGGTTAGTGTTAGGGGTTAGTGTTACGGTTAGGGTTAGTGTTAAGGGTTAGTGTTAGTGTTAGGGTTAGGGTTAGAGTTAGTGTTAGGGTTAGGGTTAGTGTTAGCAGTTAGTGTTAGTGTTAGTGTTAGGGGTTAGTGTTAAGGGTTAGGGGTTAGTGTTAGTGTTAGGGTTAGGGGTTAGGGTTAGTGTTAGTGATAGGGGGTAAGTGTTAGGGTTAGTGTTAGGATTAGGGTTAGTGTTAGCAGTTAGTGTTAGTGTTAGTGTTAGGGGTTAGTGTTAAGGGTTAGGGGTTAGTGTTAGTGTTAGGGTTAGGGTTAGTGTTAGTGATAGGGGGTAAGTGTTAGGGTTAGTGTTAGGATTAGGGTTAGGGGGTTAGTGTTAGTGTTAGGGGTTAGTGTTAGAAGTTAGTGTTAGGGGGTTAGTGTTAGAGGTTAGTGTTAGTGTTAGGGGATTAGTGTTAGGGCATTAGTGTTAGGGGTTAGTGTAAGTGTTAGGGGATTAGTGTTAGGGTTAGTGTTAGTGTTAGGGGTTAATGTTTGTGTTAGGGCATTAGTGTTAGGGTTAGTGTTAGGGGTTAATGTTTGTGTTAGGGCATTAGTGTTAGGGGTTAGTGTTAGTGTTAGGGGATTAGTGTTAGGGTTAGTGCAGCAGCTGAACAGCAGAAGTTTTTACTTGCGGATGTTCTGGTGTTTAACGTTTCCTTTCCTCTTGGTGAACACGTGAAGTGTGTTTACTCAGTTACACAACTGACCTTTACACACTTTACTGCTCGACTGGAACTGAGTCCTGATGGATGCGGAATGTTCACGTCTGTTTGAACCTTAATCTGAAATGTTCCTCTCTGTACCACTGACACTTTATTTAATCTGATTATCTGGACAAGGAGCCGCTTTTTGTATTTATTAGATAAGATGATGTACATCAGATGTAATCATGTTCATTCTAAATGTGTTTACGTATATGATTAGTGTATCCGGGTTTAGATCAGAGGGATAACTGCTGCTGATGGTGACTACAGTGAGAGCGAAAATATCCAATATATAATCAATATTGAATCCTCTAATAATGTCTTAATACATCTCTCTCTGTCTCTCTCTCTCTCTCGCTCTCTGTCTCTGTCTCTCTCTCTTTCTCTCGCTGTCTGTCTCTCTCTGTCTCTCTCTCTCTCTCGCTCTCTGTCTCTGTCTCTCTCTCTTTCTCTCGCTGTCTGTCTCTCTCTGTCTCTCTCTCTCTCTTGCTCTCTGTCTCTGTCTCTCTCTCTTTCTCTCGCTGTCTGTCTCTCTCTGTCTCTCTCTCTCTTGCTCTCTGTCTCTGTCTCTCTCTCTTTCTTTCGCTGTCTGTCTCTCTCTGTCTCTCTCTTTCTCTTGCACTCTGTCTCTGTCTCTCTCTCGCTCTCTGTCTCTCTCTCTGTCTCTCTCTGTCTCTCTCTCGCTCTCTGTCTCTCTCTCTCTCTCTCTCTCAGTCTCTCTCTCTCTGTCTCTCTGTCTCTGAATCTCTCTCTATCTCTGTCTCTCTCTGTCTCTCTCTGTCTCTCTGTCTCTCGCTCTGTGGTAAAATTAGTGATTAGTGTATATCAGTGGAGATCTTCAAGGTAAAGAAAAAACAGCTTCATAAACTCAGGCTTCATACAAGAAAGTTTATTTATTTATTTATTTATTTATTTATTTATTTATTTGTTTGTTTGTTTGTTTGTTTAGACTTAACATGTGCCACAGTCAGATTTTCAAGGTTAAAAAAAAAAGAGGGAGCTGAAATGATGAAGAGAACAGCCTTCAGAGTCAGGGCCAGTTTCCTCAAAGCAGGTGATCATATTACATCTCAGAGAGAGACGGAGAGAGAGAGAGATAGAGACAGAGAGAGAGATAGAGAGATAGAGAGAGAAAGAGATGCTTACACATATCAACACAGTATAATTATCTGATGAAAAAAGTGAAAATGTTCTCAATTTCCTCAAATTCCTGATCTGGCATTTGGAGAGCTCTCAAGGTGTTAATGGCTTTGGGTGAGTTTAGATGCTTTAAATACCACTGGAGGTCGGCTTTAGAACCCGGTTCCCCACGGAGCCGAGCTGCTGCTGAGGACACGGGCAGTAAATCTGAGCAGGCCTCTGGCAGAGCGTCACGTTCTCCCATACACAGCACTCGGCCTTTAATCTGCAGGTCAGATTCATCGTCTGAACCACAGCCAGTCATTCTAATACCCTGTGTGTGTGTGTGTGTGTGTGTGTGTGTGTGTGTGTGTGTGTGTGTGTTCACAGATCTCAGTGCTTTCAGTGGGCGAGCGAGAGGAGGTGTGTCTGTCAGAGAAGGTCAGGGAGTAGTGCTGATGTGTATGCCTCCTCCTCATTCACCTGGTAAGTTGTCTGTCTCACTCCCTCTGTCCAAACTGTCTTACTGTCTGTCTCACTCCCTCTGTCCAAACTGTCTTACTGTCTGTCTCACTCCCTCTGTCCAAACTGTCTTACTGTCTGTCTCACTCCCTCTGTCCAAACTGTCTTACTGTCTGTCTCACTCCCTCTGTCCAAACTGTCTTACTGTCTGTCTCACTCCCTCTGTCCAAACTGTCTTACTGTCTGTCTTATGACACAGAAAAGCAACAAATCCGAATGATTTGTCTGGAATGATTCCTCTGATGGTCTGGTGATCTGATGGTCTGATGTTTCTTCAGTTCCCCACTCGTAAATTTAGTTCTTACCTGGAGTTAGTTCTCATTTACTGTTTAACGCAAAAAAAAAACCTTATAACTGTAGTTTTATCCTGTTATATATTACCTGACATTAAATGTGTATAGAGGCATTACATATCTGCTGACCATACAGTGCTGTGCATAAGTATTCGTACATCTGTGTGTGTGTTAGTGTTACAACCTGGTAATAAAATGGACTTAATCTGGATTTTATGTCATGAATCTACATAAAACATCCCATAATACTGAAATGTGGGAATATGAATATAGTTTCCATA
>NC_071258.1:150000-170000 GCF_023375685.1 Ictalurus furcatus
CAACTGCCTGAAGCGGTGGGTGTGTCCCAAATCGCATAGTTACCGTCTATATAGTAGCCGAGATACATGTATTTTTCCCCACTACAGGCCTATAGTAGGAAAGTATGCGGTTTGGGACACAGCCGAACTCTCTTGTTCGCTGTAAAACGTAAGACTGCCGTGTGTGATCGTGTCCTGTCGCAAAATGCGGTGAAAACTCTCACACAATGTTCATAATGTGATTAAGGTGTTCACATGTCTGTAATAGACGTCCATAATGCCACTAAAACAGGAGTACTCCACCTGTCTTAATTAGATTATTGCTTACTTCGATTATGACCTTAATTAGATTAAGGTAAGTACAAATTGCTGTTTACATGGTAGTTTCTTAATTAGAGTATGGTCTTAATCGGATTAAGAGTGGATTATTGTTGTCCACATAAACGCAGCTACTGTGTCTCCAGATGTCCCTCTGCTGCACCCACCCTCTCCCTTCTACTCCACTTAAGAGGTCTAAATCAATGGAGCTGATGTTTCACTGTCATTGCCACCCAGTGGGGGCCAGTACCAGCAATGACTATATTTAGTGGAAAGATGATGAAATTAAAGCTCCAGTACTGCAGGGTGAGACCATTCAGTGGTTGGTAGGTCAGTAGTAGTATTTTTTAATTAATGCAAAATTTCACTGGGAGCCAGTGCAGTGTGGATAAGATCAGGGTGATGTGGTTGTAACTTCTGGTTCTAGTAAAGACTCTGACTGCTTCATTCTGGACTAACTGGAGCTTGTTTATGCTCCTACTAGAACATCGTGTAGTGACATTATATTTCTTATCTTAGAAATATTTCTGAGATGAAAGAAGACTATCCTAGTAACATTATTTACATGAGCATGAGATGATAGACTGGAGTCAATAATCACTCCAAGGTCTTTTACTGCTGCACATGATGAAACAGAAAGTCCATCCAGAGTTACTGTGAGATCAGAAAGATTACTTCTAGCTACACGTGGTCCTAGTACAAGTTCTTCTGTCTTATCAGAATTAGGTAAGAGGAAGTTAATAATCATCCAACGTCTAATGTCCTTTACACATTCCTCAACTTTACTAAGCTGCTGTCTGTCGTCTGGCTTTACTGAAACATACAGCTGTGTATCATCAGCATAACAGTGGAAGATAATTCCATGTTTGCGAATAATTTGACCCAGAGGTAGCATATATAAAGTAAAAAACAGTGGGCCTAAAACAGAACCTTGTGGAACACCAAACTTTACCTCAGTATGCATAGAGAAGTCTCCATTTACATCTACGAACTGATAACGATCGGTCAAATAAGACCTGAGGCAGGAGAGGGCCGGTCCCTAAAGCAGAAAGTGTGCTTCACTTTTTACACGTATTCTATTGACAGTGTACTGTACGCGCACCACCCGATTTTTCTAATCGCGTGTACTTTGTAAGCACAGGTCGCACATACGCATTTAATTCTTTTGCACTATTTAGTTGTTCCACAAGGTGGCAACAGTAACCCAGGGCCATTGATTGTTAAGGTAGAGGAATAAATGGAAGAGATGGAAATGAGTGCAGGTTAGAAAGTACCTGCATGTGTATAATTCTAGCCTTAAAGAGTATAAGGATGTGTATACGGGCGCTAATCATGGCGAGAAATTACCCAAGCATTGTTCTTTATGTTGTTGTGATTTTTCTTCATTGTCGTCCTTCACAACAAAAGACCTGCTTTACTGCTCGTACTGCCTCTTGTAGGCCAGGAGGGGTAGTGCAAGTTATCGTAATGTGCATACGTCGACCACCTGTGTATGCGTACGTGTCAAATGGAGTTTACTTTGCAGGGCTATGTGTATGACTGTGCACACACGCTAGCGTACACGTAAAAAAAAAAAAAAATTATACTAGAGGCTTTAATGCCACCAACATTTTCTAGTCTGCCAAGGAGAATAGTATGATCAATGGTATTAAAAACTATACCAAGATCAAGTAACACGCAAGGAGACACAACCCTGATCAGAATCGTGATTATGATCCAGCACGCCTACTTCCATCAAAGGGTGCAGGCTATTTGTTGGTACCTGGAATAGTGAAGGCTACAGCAGGGGGGAGAGCTTTCTCTTACAAAGCCCCACAGTTATGGAACAGTCTTCCAATTAGTGTTCGGGACTCAGACACAGTCTCAGTGTTTAAGTCCAGACTGAAAATATGTTTGTTTACTCAAGCTTTTTGTGAATAATTTTTTTCTTAGGTAAAGGAGCAGATCTAGAGACTCACAGGTATAGAGTCTTGTGGTGAACTAGGATGTTTGGATGCTATAGTGGGTCATTTACTACTATAACTAACGCTGTCTCTGTGCTATGATGAGATCTAAATCCTGACTGATACATTTCATGAATGTTATTCCTATGCATGAATCAGTATCTACTGACATTACAGACAGATGAATGTCACTTGTCTTGTGTGTTGTTCTTTGTGAACCATCAAGATAGATCCAATCTCAGCAAAAAAATCATAAATGTTCAAAGAAGCTTGTAACGTGAATGTACTTCAGAGAAGAGAATCTCCACGCTGTAATGAATGCCACTCGTCCTGTACTGAGGTTAGACAGTGCTGATCCAAGGCACTAAATGAGTATTTTTCTCCTGGCAGACTGATTTATTTGCTGTACAATGATTGCATGAATTTCATACACCATTGGTTTCCTTTGCATATCGAGTGTTGTCAGACGTCCAGGTGCCGCTTCGTCTGGGCTGTGATTAATCTGAGAAACTGCGGCCCTTTTACAACTTTCACATTCAATTTCTCAGACACAGGACCCAATGTCACCTGAATAAACAATGAATATTTATCTCATAAACAAAACCCCTTCACAAGTGCCATCAACAGCGAATGCCATGAACAATGATTCACACTGGTCTATGACTCTGGATCTTGTGAACTCAAGACGTTGTGGAGTTCACTTATTCTCTCAGAAACAGAGAACTGGGACTCGCGAAAGTACAATTATCATTCATTATTGCTCTGTGATTGTAATGTCTCATCACAGCAGGACTCTCCTCCAGCCTGCCATTCATTCAGAGATAAATATTCATCTGGTGTTCAGAATAAAATGCTTTGTGCATACTTCTGCAGTAAATATGCATTTTCATTCAGTTTAAGAGGAACAATCAGCGCAGTCACACGTGCAGCAGCAAGAGATCACAAATCAGTTTGGTATAAAAAAAAAGGATTTAAACTTTTTATAAGATCACACTGACTTTCAGCTCTCAGATTCTTCAAACTCCAGCATGTCTCCATCCGAGTTTCTTCGTCGTGTCAGACAAATAAAAGTGAGAATAATATCCTGTTTACATCTCAGTGAGTCCAAATTATTTTCAATTACTTTGCCACTTTATTTTTTACAATCATTTTGTTAATGGGCCTGAACCCTCCTACAGGCTATTCCAGCAAACGAATGACAAATTAACCTCCAAGTATATTTATGAGTCCTAAAATAAATTTCATTCAGCTCCTCACTTTCAGAACACACCCAAATAGTAATTAACCTTACAGGCAAATGATAATAGCTGTAATCCATCACAACATCACTGTTTTACCACACACACACACACACACACACACACACACACACACAAGAAGAATTTTGTGGTAGAACATCACTGTGTCCCTAAGTATTTTTTTCTTTTCTCCTCCAGTTGATATTTTGATGGTCAGAAATTAATGCATCTGTGTTAATGTTGGTGAAGAGAACTTTCAAAATCCCCGTGTCGACTAAAATTATGCGTTACTTCCTGTTAACATCCTCAGTGCGGAAGACCAAAACATTAACTTGAAGAGAGAGAATAAAGAGAGGGAAGAGAGAGAGAATAAAGAGAGAGAATAAAGAGAGGGAAGAGAGAGAGAATAAAGAGAATACCGAGAGAGAGGGAATAAAGAGAGAGAATATATAGAGAGAGAATAAAAAGAGAGAATAAAGAGAGAGAGACAATAAAGAGAAGGAATAAAGAGAGTGAATAGAGAGAGAGAATAAAAAGAGAGAATAAAGAGAAGGAATAAAGAGAGTGAATAGAGAGAGAGAATAAAAAGAGAGAATAAAGAGAAGGAATAAAGAGAGTGAATAGAGAGAGAGACAATAAAGAGAAGGAATAAAGAGAGAGAATAAAGAGAAGGAATAAAGAGAGTGAATAGAGAGAGAGAATAAAGAGAGAGAATAAAGAGAAGGAATAAAGAGAGTGAATAGAGAGAGAGAATAAAGAGAGGGAAGAGAGAGAGAATAGAGAGAGGATAAAGAGAGGGATGTGAGAGAAGGAGTGTTTATAGCTGCTATAACATAAGTGATAACAGGAACTAATTTCACAACATTAATGGATTAAAAGATGATGTATCATTCTTTAACAATCAATCAATAAATAAATTGAAATTGTGGGCATATTATTGAAATATTATTGAGATATTATTGAGATACAGAACTCAACTTGACTGTTTATTACAATATGGTGGTCAGTAAAAAAACAATAACAAAACGAATAGAAATATATTTAAACTTATAGTATTTTATTTACTTCCTTTTGTATTTTATATAATTCTGTATTTTTTGTTATATTGCTATGACATGGCACCTCTCGACGGGCGTGGCACCTCTCGAAGGGGCGTGGCACCTCTTGATGGGCGTGGCACTAGCTGGTAGCCCTCAAAACACGTTATCGTCTCAGTTTGTCTAGAATCATTTTAAATGAAATTATATTTCGGGACACGTTAGTTATGAATGTTATTAACTTTCTCTTCGGATTAAACATGTGTTAAATGTCTTTCCAAGTTATTTGTTTTCTCGCGTTTTGATGTTTCTTCACAGAGAGCGTGAAGAATGTCGTGGCTGTACGCTGCACACTCTGTTGGTTTCGTTCGTGCCCTGTACTTTTTCAGCCGTGTGCTTATGACATCCATGTTTACATCCTGTGGGGCTTTTTAATGTTTCATGTGTGAAAGTCACTCAGACCTGAACATTTCTCTCTGGCTTGTGCTTTAGTGTTACCTCAGTACAAGTAAAGCCAGAACACAGTGCTCTCTGGGCTACATCACCTTTATTTCATTCCATTTAAGATCCAGTGGTTATTTACAGTGCTGCAGTAATACTCACAGAAGACAGAAAAGAACAAAAAGAGAAGATTGAAACATTATAATCTAACACATTACAGTCACACACTGCTAGGTTCAGGATGAATTATTTAAAAGCCCTGCTGTAATCAGGAAACCCAGAGTCTGGTAGAGGACAGTGAGGTTCTCCTTGGGGTGTACTCATCCATCTCACCTGCACTCTGACTGTCCATCTTTAGAGATCATCTACAGCTGGGTGTTCAACGAGTTTCCATCTTTTGTGGCTGAGGACAGCCGACGCTTCATCTCGCAGCAGACGGGGAACCTGTACATCTCCAAGGTACAGCCCTCGGACGTGGGGAGCTACATCTGCCTGGTAAAGAACACGGTGACCAACGCCCGGGTCCTGAGTCCTCCTACTCCACTGACACTCCGAACAGATGGTGAGATCAAACACACACACACACACACACACACACACACACACACACACAAATATACAGCCAGTACTTTATGATTAATAGAAATCAGAAATGTCTTATCATTGTGCCACTCTACTCCAGGTCAAGTTTCTGAGAAAAGGTTACAGTTTATTCTCGCTCGGAAAGACTACAGTGACCACACACATGCTAACACTCAGCTAACACTCAGCTAACACTTAGCTAACACTCATTTAACACTCAGCTAACATTCAGCTAACACTCAGCTAGCATTCAGCTAACATTCAGCTAACACTCATTTAACACTCAGCTAACTTTCAGCTAACATTCAGCTAACACTCAGCTAACACTCAGCTAACACTCAGCTAGCATTCAGCTAACATTCAGCTAACATTCAGCTAACACTCATTTAACACTCAGCTAACTTTCAGCTAACATTCAGCTAACACTCAGCTAACACTCAGCTAACACTCAGCTAGCATTCAGCTAACATTCAGCTAACACTCAGCTAACACTCAGCTAACACTCAGCTAGCATTCAGCTAACATTCAGCTAACATTCAGCTAACACTCAGCTAACACTCAGCTAGCATTCAGCTAACATTCAGCTAACATTCAGCTAACACTCAGCTAACACTCAGCTAACACTCAGCTAGCATTCAGCTAACATTCAGCTAACACTCCGCTACTGTAGCACTTCCTAATTTCTCTTTGCTATTGAATTTTACTAATTAATGAACATGATGAAACACCTCTGAACAGAAAGCATGGTGTCAAAGGGTTAAATATGGAAATAACATAAACATAACAATCAGTAGAAACTTACGCTGATTTTGTTGCCTAAAGAAGGCAGAGTAGAAAAATACCGAGTATCTGAGTCCATCAACATGTGAAGAAAATTGCTGCAGTTCAGCGACTCTAGGTTTCTAAACACAGCACAGTGCAGCTACTATTTTAGATCCTCTGTTTCAGTTTATCTAATCACATAAATTATTTAGCTGAAGGAGCTCACCAGACTTACTACAGCAACTAATATATGTTTCACAGGTTCTCCAGAACCCTTGAGGAACCCATGTTTCTATGGATATACAGTGAGAAAGGCAGTGGAAAGCTCTTTGTCCTCATAGTGCTGGTGTTTTTGTGGATGTCGGGACATTTGTGCTGCACAAACAGAACTCTAAAAGCTTATATAATGCATTTTAGAAATAATAAATCAAACCAAAGCCGTTTCACCTTCTTTTCTCTACATAATGTGTGAAAATGTTTATTACCGTTGAAAGAAAACTGAAGTATGAAAAGCATCAGTTGAAGAAGCATTTTCTTGCCTTTCTTCACAGAGATGTGCTTTATCTTTATCTTTATCTTTATCCTTAGCTTTAGGGCTTCTGTGTCTGCTTACGATGCACTCCAGCGTGAGTGGTCACCAGGGAAATCATGTTCTACAGCAAAATTAATCGAATCACTGGTCCTGTTCATGAACGGGCCTTGGATCTTTTTATAGTGTCCTCCCTGGGGCCGATCGGGAGAACGGAAGTCTCTCACACTGAAGCTTCAGGCCGTTTTCTTCCATGTGACTACACAGACGAGCCACATCACCTGTAGCTCAAAGTCAGACATCGGCGTCCTCCATCTCTGTGCAGCTCGTCTGAAAGAACCTTGATGGAAAGAGACAATCAGTGATGTCTGGAGGTCACCGGGGATTGTGACACACACACACATACACACACACACACACACACTCACACACACTCACACACACACACCAAACCTCCTTATTGACTGCAGGATTCAAATGACCTTGTTGCCTGGAAGACACTGAGTGCTTAGCACATTAGCATGCTGAACTTGATTTGTGCTTCTCATTAAAAAAAGAAGGGAGAGATGGAGAAGAGGAAACCAGACGGATGTGTTTGAGCCACAGGTTGGTGACGTGCTAAATGTCCTTGTGTAAACAGCCTCTCAGGCAACGTGTCAGAGAACAGCACATACATTTTCTTCTTTTTTTGTGAGCAGCTTCAGGAAAAGTTACTCACCCGGAAAAACAAACATAGCTGATGGGAGTCTTTATCTGTCCTGCAGCCCAGAACATGCATTATCCTACTGGCAGCCGTTCTGTGTGGAACCTTCGTAACATCAGCGGCCTAAAAACGCTGAAAATGACTTTGGCACCAATAAACTCAAAGCACCAACCGCTCCTTATTTTTCTCACTATAACGCTGGAGTTATTCCAGAGTTCTCCCTCACTACACTACACTGGTGGATCTAAGGGTTCCTCATGGGTTCTGTGGATCGGTAAGGGTTCTTATCTTCTTGGAGGTGTGGTCTCCGTTGTAGGGTTCAACATAATGGGTTCCTCCAGAGGGACAAGCTAAAGAACTTTTAGGTGTTCTGAGTGTATTAGTTCTTTTGTGATAAGATGATAATTGGTGGGATGGGGTCATGTGACTTCAGCAATGTAATCGTACAGTCTTACATAAATTTATTTCTCAAGGATTCTTCAAATGGTTACTGGTTCTTCTTTCTTTAAAGGGGTTTTTGTGAAAGGGAACTCCTCAGTTGTAGGGTTTCAAATTTTTAGAAAACAGAAGCACCACCCTCTTTCAGTTTATTCACCTCGATGACCTTGCTGCAAAGTCAAATTAAATGCTACTGGAAGCTTAGGTTTTTTGTGTTCTTCGTGTTTAGTCTGATTCATTCCTTAAACGTCACACACTAGTGCTCAAACACGTAGAAAATCAGCTCCATGTTGTTGTAGCTAGGGGGCGCTGTAGCAGACAACACCAGAAAAAGGCATTAAAAAGAATTAAATGTGTTATCTCTAATAGTTTTACACTACAGCGATGTTGAGTTCTGCATTGTGATTGGTCAGAAGGTGTTGATTAGATTTCTATAACAGCGGCTCTGACAGTAGTGCAGCTGCACAGGTCTTGTCTTTTTGTCTTGTTTTTGGGTCGAAGTGTTTCAACATTAAGCGCAGACATTGACGATCATTCACTGCTCGGTGTTTATGTTGTTTGTGCCACTGACAGAGAATTTATTTCTGCTGATCTCCAGCTTTGCTGCTTCTTTGTAAAAGCATCTGAGATCATCATTTGTTATGAGTTCTCTGGATTAGTTGCTGGAACAGAGAGAAAAGAGTTTGGCTTAAAAAGGGCATCAACAACAACATTCATCTTCAGAAATGCTTACAAGCAAGGCCAGGTGTATCGCCCTCCACAGACACCTTTCACAATTAATCCGGCTACAGCTACAACTTTTTAATTAATTAGTCTGCGCTGGAGTTATAACTCTTGTAGAGCAGGGACACAGGAGACCCAGGACAGTGCAGTTTTATTTTAAATCTGCTTCTCTCCGTCAGCTGGAATGTAAATTAGAGCTGCATAAGTCTCTGAGCAGAGCAGCTTCACCTCTGTCCTTCCACTTCTGAGACGATCTTAATCAGATGTCTGCACCTCAGGGTAGGTACTGGATCTTCATCGCACCATCGCTCCTGTCATCTGATTTATCATCCTACAGAAAAGTGCTGCAGAAACAACAATAATTCTTTAAGAATCCTTCAGCTCTCGAATTCAGGACTTTGCTAAAACCTCTTGCAGGTCCTGTGATCTCCTGTCTCTTACAATCGGCTCCGATTCTTATCGGGTCATTACGTCTGTCAGGATTGAAGCTAAGGTCAACCACGCTGCTGGCCTTCATCATTCATCACTCACTCAGGGAGACGTTCCTCTCAGGGTTCTTACTGCTGAATCACACATAATGAGGCTGTTTATTTTGCAGTGAATGAAAAAAGATCTCTTCTTGGTCTGCACTTATACAGCGCTTTTTTAACCTTAATGGTTCAAAAGTGCTTTACACTGGTTCTCATTCACACACTCACACACTCACCAATGGAAGCAGAGCTGACATGCAAGGCTCTAACTTGCCATCGGGGGTTCAGTGTCTTTCCCAGGGACATGTGGAGTCATGTGGGCCAGGAATCGAACCGCCAACCCTTTGATTAGTGGACAACCCGCTCTACCACCTGATCCACAGCCACACAGCTCTTCTTCTCCTCTAGGAATTCCAAAATAACAATATATTTCTTTAAATTGCAAAACTTTCCTTTCTAAGAGGACTTTTCTTCACTGACTGTTATCAGCTTACTGTAAATATGAATTATAAGATGGACCACTTTCTCAATATCTTTAAAAATGATGCAGTCTGACGTTATAAATTCAGACAAGAGAACAAAAATACACTGAAACGCTGAGTGCAGAAAGTTTACACACCTTCAGTACAAAATAAGGACGAGAAAGATATGTCATTTAAAGCAACGAGACATTTAAGTCGTTTTCCCATTTTTGCTTTTTTCACACTCGCTGCTGTTTGTACTGACAGTTTGGTGAAGTGTGAAAACTTGAGCCCTGGTCCCCTTGAAATCAGTGGTCTGAGGTTCACCTCCACATGAGCGTGGTGTGGTCTGCATTGTGTGTGGAAGCTCTCCGCGCTGCGCTGCACATCGAGTAATGTCCTGATCCCGGGGAAAGTGTCATTATGGTTACTGATATATAAAACCAGACTCCCAGGACTGGAGCTCTGTGATTAGCTCAGATTTGTGGTTTGGTGTCGGCCTGCACGGCTGAAGAACAGCTCCATGTTCGTAGGTCTTCCTGCATGATGACTGAGTGTGAAAATGCTCTTGGTGTTTCACAGATGTTTCTTCATATTCAAAAAAATTGTAATTTCAAATATTAATAGTAAAAAGATCCAAATATAAGTTTGGTTTTGGTTTGCATCTTTCATTTAAAATGTGATATGAATATCAATCTATCTTTCTCCTTTAATAATAACTCTGTATAATGATTTGTAATTATATTTAATTTTAGAATGGAACAGCTTTTGGATCCTCTCAGTTACAGTATAATACTCATGAGATAATCATCAGGGCTGAAAACCGCTTCCTACATATTGAATTGTAAATGTAAAGGGAAATATCAATTCAGTAATTTATACAATATTTGCTCACTATATTTACCACTTGCTCACTTTCACTTCACAAACACATTCGTTTCCCAGCGTGGATGCAGTCTGTTTTCCTTTTGAATTGGTTTAATTGTTAGAAAATAGATATAAAGCCCAGTGATGGTATAATGTTTTTTGTTTTCTTTTTTGTTTTTTTTTTACTAGCTGCAAAAATTTTAAAAGCTTAGAGCTGTTGATGGAGGCCTGGACTTTTATCAGATAATTAAGCCGCATGGCACAACAAAAGAAAAGGAAAATTGCTTTGCATCAAACTAGCTCATTGTAATCTTAATAAATGGATTAAATTGGGATTTGAAACTAGGCATTGCGACATCCTGTTTGTTTCAGCTCAGCCAGCCGAGACGTTTTCCTATCAATGTCAGCTTCTCCACACATTAAATATTATACAGGCAGAATATAAAATAGTAAAATGTTGGAAATGGATTATACACAGAGGGCAGCTCGGGAGCTGTAAATGCAGGAGATTGAAATTGAAAAGGAGTTCAGAAAAGAAAGACTGAAGCAGTTTTCACATTTCTTGTGCACGCTTTACAGGCCGCATGAGAAATTCAATTTCTTTACAATTTCAGTCTAAATCAGTCTGACTGCAGGAATAAACTGACGTCCTGCATGAATAAAATAACTTTACATGTCTTTAAGCTTTAAAACCGGAGGCTTACACACAGGAACTCAACCGTGTGCTGTTCACATGAGGCAAATGTACTATTATTACTACTACTACTACTACTACTACTACTAATAATAATAATAATAATAATAATAATAATAAAAAGCTCCCCAGTGGCAGACTTTTCTCTAAATGTGAAAAATTCTCAGTGTCCTCTGACGTCATCTCTCACAGGAGATAGACGCACAGGCCTCATTAACAGAATACAGACATTAATAAACAAAGGAAGGTTAAGACCAGAGGAAGGAAATCATCAGTGCAGACGCCACCAGGCAGAAACTCACAATCCGTCTTCATGTCTGCTTTTCCTGCACATTTCACCTCCACTAAGTGCTGGAAAAGAGGACAGGAAGAGAGACGTGTCAACTGTAATGGAGATGAAGCTCAGAATAAACTCTGATTATCAATGGGTGTGTGTGTGTGTGTGTGTGTGTGTGTGTGTGTGTGTGTGTGTGTGTGTGTGTGTTTTCTAGGTGTAATGGGGGAATATGAGCCCAAAATTGAGGTGCACTTCCTTCCTACAGTCCTGGCTGCTAAAGGAGCGACGGTGCGACTCGAGTGTTTCGCTCTTGGGAAGTAAGTTTCTCTCTCCATCTCTCTACTCTCTCCATCTCTCTACTTTACTCTCTCTCCATCTCTCTACTCTCTCCATCTCTCTACTCTCTCCATCTCTCCATTTTACTCTCTCTCCATCTCTCTACTTTACTCTCTCTCCATCTCTCTACTCTCTCCATCTCTCCATTTTACTCTCTCTCCATCTCTCTACTTTACTCTCTCTCCATCTCTCTACTCTCTCCATCTCTCCATTTTACTCTCTCTCCATCTCTCTACTTTACTCTCTCTCCATCTCTCTACTCTCTCCATCTCTCCATTTTACTCTCTCTCCATCTCTCTACTCTCTCCATCTCTCTACTTTACTCTCTCTCCATCTCTCTACTCTCTCCATCTCTCCATTTTACTCTCTCTCCATCTCTCTACTCTCTCCATCTCGCCATTTTACTCTCTCTCCATCTCTCTACTCTCTCCATCTCTCCATTTTACTCTCTCTCCATCTCTCTACTCTCTCCATCTCTCCATTTTACTCTCTCTCCATCTCTCTACTTTACTCTCTCTCTCCATCTCTCTATTTTACTCTCTCTCCATCTCTCCATTTTACTCTCTCTCCATCTCTCTACTCTCTCCATCTCTCCATTTTACTCTCTCTCCATCTCTCTACTCTCTCCATCTCTCCATTTTACTCTCTCTCCATCTCTCTACTCTCTCCATCTCTCCATTTTACTCTCTCTCCATCTCTCTACTCTCTCCATCTCTCTACTTTACTCTCTCTCCATCTCTCTACTCTCTCCATCTCTCTACTTTACTCTCTCTCCATCTCTCTACTCTCTCCATCTCTCTACTTTACTCTCTCTCCATCTCTCTACTTTACTCTCTCTCCATCTCTCTACTCTCTCCATCTCTCTACTTTTCTCTCTCTCCATCTCTCTACTCTCTCCATCTCTCTACTTTACTCTCTCTCCATCTCTCTACTCTCTCCATCTCTCTACTTTTCTCTCTCTCCATCTCTCTACTCTCTCCATCTCTCTACTCTCTCCATCTCTCTACTTTTCTCTCTCTCCATCTCTCTACTCTCTCCATCTCTCTACTTTACTCTCTCTCCATCTCTCTACTCTCTCCATCTCTCTACTTTACTCTCTCTCCATCTCTCTACTCTCTCCATCTCTCTATTTTACTCTCTCTCCATCTCTCTACTTTACTCTCTCTCCATCTCTCTACTCTCTCCATCTCTCTACTTTTCTCTCTCTCCATCTCTCTACTCTCTCCATCTCTCTACTTTACTCTCTCTCCATCTCTCTACTCTCTCCATCTCTCTACTTTTCTCTCTCTCCATCTCTCTACTCTCTCCATCTCTCTACTCTCTCCATCTCTCTACTTTTCTCTCTCTCCATCTCTCTACTCTCTCCATCTCTCTACTTTACTCTCTCTCCATCTCTCTACTTTACTCTCTCTCCATCTCTCTACTCTCTCCATCTCTCTACTCTCTCCATCTCTCTACTTTTCTCTCTCTCCATCTCTCTACTCTCTCCATCTCTCTACTTTACTCTCTCTCCATCTCTCTACTCTCTCCATCTCTCTACTTTACTCTCTCTCCATCTCTCTACTCTCTCCATCTCTCTACTTTACTCTCTCTCCATCTCTCTACTCTCTCCATCTCTCTACTTTACTCTCTCTCCATCTCTCTACTCTCTCCATCTCTCTACTTTACTCTCTCTCCATCTCTCTACTCTCTCCATCTCTCTACTTTACTCTCTCTCCATCTCTCTACTCTCTCCATCTCTCTACTTTTCTCTCTCTCCATCTCTCTACTCTCTCCATCTCTCTACTTTACTCTCTCTCCATCTCTCTACTCTCTCCATCTCTCTACTTTTCTCTCTCTCCATCTCTCTACTCTCTCCATCTCTCTACTTTACTCTCTCTCCATCTCTCTACTTTACTCTCTCTCCATCTCTCTACTCTCTCCATCTCTCTACTCTCTCCATCTCTCTACTTTTCTCTCTCTCCATCTCTCTACTCTCTCCATCTCTCTACTCTCTCCATCTCTCTACTTTTCTCTCTCTCCATCTCTCTACTCTCTACATCTCTCTACTCTCTACATCTCTCTACTTTTCTCTCTCTCCATCTCTCTACTCTCTCCATCTCTCTACTTTACTCTCTCTCCATCTCTCTACTCTCTCCATCTCTCTACTTTTCTCTCTCTCCATCTCTCTACTTTTCTCTCTCTCCATCTCTCTACTCTCTACATCTCTCTACTTTTCTCTCTCTCCATCTCTCTACTCTCTCCATCTCTCTACTCTCTCCATCTCTCTACTTTTCTCTCTCTCCATCTCTCTACTCTCTCCATCTCTCTACTCTCTACATCTCTGTACATTTTGCTGGTTGATATAGAAACAGCTGGTTGGAGGTTTAGGAAGTTTGTTCTGTTACAGAACCCGTGTCTCTGAGCGACGTTCGATGTTCCCGTGTTCGTGTTGGTGTTCGTGATCATACTGTATAAAACATCCACATGAAGAATTCCTCCTAAACAAAATAGAAAGAAAATAAAATGGTGTAAATGCTCTTTATCTCCTGCTCAGCGCAGCGTTGTTCACTTTAAACAGAATCATGGAGGCCTTTTATTTACCGTGAATGTAAGTTTAAATTTTGAAATCTATATTAAAACTCTGTCACTTGGTCCAGTTGTTATATTTTAGTAGCGTAAACACACAGCGTATAGAGTGCTGCAGGGATGATGTATTTTTGGAGACCAATCCTGACGTTAGCATCACCTTGGTTCCCTCAACAAAAATCCAATAGTATTTTTCCACTGGCTTCCAACTCTTTCCATCTTTATTTAACAAACACTACAATGGGAAAATACTATAAACTGATAAATCTACAAGTTTAAAGTTTGAGTTGGAATAGTTTGCAAGAGCGTGAGTATAAACACGGCTGGCTGTAGTAGAGGAGTTTCCTGTTTGGCGTGATGAAGTTTAACGTCCTCGACAGTCTCTACAGTCCTGTTTACACAAATATTATCAACCGTCTTTTTCAAGTCACATAAAAGCTTTACAAAATCAGGAGTGGGGTATTATTGATGTATTACTGATGTATTTCTGATGTATTTTATGTCCTAGAATAAAACGTGAAAATATCTTGAGCTTGTGTTGACCACAGACCTTATTTCAGACATTTAACCGAAAACCCCACTGACTTGGGGACGATGGAACCAGAAGTGCTAAAATTCTAAAACTGGGGAGTAAGTTAAGGATTAGTTAAGTGTTCAGGGCAGAGGTGGGCCTTTAGCTGTTGTTTGAAGATAGTGATGGATTCTGCTGTCTGGATTGAGGTTGGAAGAGGAAAGGGACCTCGTGCCACGCTGATTAGGCACTCTACTTGGCGTCGGTCGTTACCTGATTGCGTGATTACGCAGGTTGCGTGAGGGAACATAAACCTCGAGGAGAGTGTGGAGGTAGGAGGGCGCTGTTCCAGACAAGGTCGTGAGCATCAAGGCCTTGAATTTGATGCGGGCGGCTACAGGAAGCCAGTGGAGGGAGATGAAGAGGGGTGTGACATGGGTTCTCTTGGGCTGGGTGAAGACGAGGCGTGCTGCTGCATTCTGAATCATCTGACGGGGTTTGATGGAGCTGCCGGGAGATCTAGGAGTAGTGCGGTGCAATAGTCCAGTTTTTTCTTCAGATTCCTCTTGTTGAATAGATCAGGATGAACTGAGAGATAAAGAACAGAGAGAGAGCACAGGGGAGAGGGGAAAAAGCTCTTTACTCACCAGGCTTCATTTGTTCTGCGAATGCTTTTAATCTCCATTATCCCTGTTTGGCCAGAAATCCCTCAGTGACAAATGGAGCTGGTCAACGTGAGCCAAACGCCAGGAGGGAGGAAAGCACTCAGAGTAGTGCGCATGAAGTGCACATGATGAGGCCCTTATTTTAACAACATTAAAAGTTACAGCCTGCAGCGAATCGGTTTGATTTTTAGAGCCTTATTTTGTTCATTTTGCCGAGAGTTCTCACTATGAAAACGAATGAAATGATTAAACTCTATTTTCACACGTTTCTCTTTTTATGCGTCATATTTGAGATTTTTGAGCTTCACACATTTAAAGTCGATGAAAACAGAACATGTGATTTCTCATCTTTAACAGATACGAGTGCGTATGAAACATAAGCAGCGTGGATCTGTACTAATATAATCCTAAACTCTGAAATGAGATTTAAATTTTCTATTCCTTTTTCACTCTTCTTTATAGTGTAGTTTTTCAGTTTTACTGCGAGACTTACATAAAAATCTCTGTGGCGACGTGAACGGTCCAAAAATAAAATGCTCTTCTGTTGTGTGGAATCTGTTTATCACAAAGCTGCTCTCCTCATTTTATCTGAAATGTGAAATTGATCAATTATTTTGTATAAAAGAGCACAGCTTCTGATTCAGAACCTGAATCCTGTCGTCATCCTTCAGTTTGTAGTCGTTATTTTCTCTGAATTGAGCATCTGAACTGTGAGAAAATCATCACACAAAGTCCTTTACAATTCATCATCCACATTAAAACATCACAATCAATCATCTTTATTTAAACCTCAGTTATTTGTCGCACTATTATTCTTATAATATGTCACTTTAAACAGGTTTGGGCTCAGAACAGTGTGTGTGTGTGTGTGAATTGTCTTTAACATGCAGTCAGTGTGTGTTTGAGGTGTTGAGTTTAAGTCTCTGGCGTGTTTATCAGCAGTAAAGTGGTCACAGGTGTGGAATGGGCTTTTAGTGCCGCTTTTCTGTCGTCCACTTTAAGCTTTTAAAGCTGAAGCAGTGACATTATACACCTTTTAAACACTTTGCAGGACTGTTAGAGCTGTTTCAGGTTTCACCACAAAGTTCTGTCCCAGTATTGTTCTCCATAATCAGCTCTCACTACTACACCAATGATGTACACTATTTGGCCAAAAGTATGTGCACCCCTGACCGTCACACCCATGTGTGTTTGGTGAACATCTCATTCCAGATTTATTCCCCCCGTGTTTGCTGTTATAATGCGCTCCACTCTTCTGGGAAGGCTTTCCTCTAGATTTTGGGGCGTGGCTGTGGGGATTTGTGAGTGTGAATTTGGGATTTTGGGGCGTGGCTGTGGGGATTAGTGATCATTCAGCTACAAGAGCGTCAGTGAGGTTGAGGTCAGGTGCTGATGTTGATGTAAGGAGACTCCACTTCCAGTTCATCCCAAAGGAGTTCAGTGGGGTTGAGGTCAGGGCTCTGTGCAGGACACTCGAGTTCTTCTACCTTCTTCTAACCTTCACACACGTCTTCATGGAGCTTTGTGCACTGTGTGTCGCGCTGGAACAGTGTTTGGGATTCTTAGTTCCAGTGAAGGGGAATTGTAAAGCTACAGCGTACAGAGACGTTCTAAACAATTGTGTACGTCCAACTTTGAGGCAACAGTTTGGGGAAGAATCACATATGGGTGTGATGGTCAGGGGTGCACATACTTTTGGCTGTATAGAGAATAATGATCAGCACAGACACAAAGGTCATTTAGACATGTTGTACCACATGGTTCTGGTTCTCGTATATAAAGATCATCTCACAACCACACAAATTATTACATGAATTTACTTTCAGGAAAAACTGCTGCAACATCATTTCTCTTACAGATGTGTTCAACCCAATCCTCACGATCTCAGTGAGAAAACTGCCTAATTATCTCATTTCCTCTGAGCTGTGGTAGGTGTGTTAGGGCAGAGAACATTTATTTTCAAGTCCTGACTCTCAGAAACACTGAGATAACCTCCAGCTAAACAGTCTTTGTTTATAGAGGCTCCAATTTAACCTCCATCTTTTAAGTTCAATTAACGTTCCCAGCTGACATTAATGGAATAGTGTGATATATCTCTGGCTATCAAGGTGATGAGGTCTCTGAAGCTTAGCCAAGGGGTCTGTGATTTTAAAAATATTTTATATTTTTACAGGAAATCACAATCCATCACTATGAAAGTTATTATATTTAGTCTGTTTGACTGGTCACTCCACTTAAACGCGTTTACTCCAAATCTAAATCATGTCAGTCGTTCAGTACAATGACAGAAGAGTCGCACCATCCTTTAATCAAAAAGAATATTTATTAAAAATGGAATTATGCACCAAAAGCACCACTACATCATATCAGATCAACCAAAAATAAATCAGATTCCGCAGTCGGCTACCTCGCAGGAACACTACACACAGATGAAGAGATAATTCCGTTAGGAGTGATGTGTAATAGGATCCTTCTGATTCTGATCTTTATAAAGCCGTGTTCCTTCCGAAATCTACAAATATCATGATTCTGAATTTTCATAACCTATATCACCTGAGTCCACAGTGAAACGCGAACACGCAGATGCAGTCGCCTGCTTTCCCGACGCGGTCTTATCTGGATCCGCGCATCTCTGCGCGGACAGGATCGCAGCTGGAACACAATAAACTCGGAGATGGACCGTTTCCACTTGATGGATTGTGAGGAGAGTCGTTCTTTTCACCGTGACACGTGTCTGATGAGGCGACAGAGTGCAGCAGCACTGATGGTGTCAGATAAAGCAGTTTATCTTCACACGGTCCGGACGCTCGGGTCACGTTACACACATCCGCCTCACACCGCAGGACGCATGACACTGTTCTCTTATCTCTACATCCGCTCGAACAACCGTACAACACGAGCCACGGTCAGCTCCGAGGCTGAGGGTTCTCATTAGCAGATCAGAAAGGATCCTGAACATCTAACTACAATATTTACCGTTTATTCAATAAATAACGATTTATTCCCACGCTGCTGCTGCTGAGTTCTGGACTGTGATTGGTCAGAAGGTGTTGATTAATTCTCTATAACAGCGGCTCTGACAGTAGCGCAGCTGCAGATCACAGCTTTATTTATAATTAATGCGCTTGCTCTCACGTGTTATCGTTTCTATGGTAACAGCTCGTTCACAGAGACGTGTGCAGCGGACGCTCCTCATAAACAGATTTTTTAAAATGTGTGTAAGTTTATTATAATCTGAATAAATGTGCATTACTTCTCACACATCGCAACCTTCTCAGCCTCGTGAACACACACACGATCACAGCTTAACTTCAGCATGACGTTTTACAAAATTTTACATTTTTTGTTTTAAATGAGAGCCTATGAGTAGTTTGTATATAGTTTATAAAGACATGTGATCAGGGACAGAAGCAACAGTAAGACGAGGAACAGAACACAGGGGACATTACTGTTCCTGTGAGAGACACAACATTAATATGAACACTGTGCATGCTTTCTGAAGCAGCAGGACGGGCTCTGTAAAGACCAAGGACAGGAACCGTGAACAGTAATAATAATAATAATAATAATAATAATAATAATAAAGAGTAAGGCCTGAAGCTTTAACTCTGTATCTGAGAGGAAATGGTGAGTGCTCTTCACTCTGCTGCTGAAATTTCTGTCGTGTTTTTCTCTTTGCTCATGAACGGAGAGGATTTTAATCACACATCTGTCTCTCTCTCAGCCCCGTTCCCACAATCACATGGAGGAAGATCAACGGGAACATTCCGAAAAAGGCTCGACTCCGCAAGTCTCAGGCCGTGCTGGAGATTCCCAACATCCAACTGGATGATGCGGGAAGTTACGAGTGTAAAGCGGACAATTCCCGAGGAGGGACAGCCTTCAGGGGACACGTCCAGGTGTACAGTAAGGACTGTTTATCCCGAGAGAGAGAGAGAGAGAGAGAGAGAAAGAGAGAGAGAGAGTGAGGGAGAGAGTGAGAGAGTGAAAGAGAGAGTGAGAGAAAGAGAGAGAGTGAAAGAGAGAGACAGAGTGAAAGAGAGAGAAAGAGAGAGAGAGAGACAGAGTGAAAGAGAGAGAAAGAGACAGAGTGAGAGAGAGAGAGTGAAAGAGAGAGAAAGAGAGAGTGAGAGAGACAGAGTGAAAGAGAGAGAGAGAGAAAGGAAGAGAGAGTGTGAAAGAGAGAGTGAAAGAGAGAGAGAAAGAGAGAGAGATTTGAAGTACACTCACTCCTTTTAAACTTGTTTAGTTCAGATTGTAGAAATATAAATAGAAATACTCTTAGAAAAAAGAGGCTCATCAGAGATGCTATTTTTATTAATGGGTTCTACTGGGAACCTTTTTAAAAAAAGTAAATCGTTTGTTTAGATCTCTAGTAATTGTGTCATTAATTCGATGAATCAGAACCTTTAAGGGTTCCCCAGAGGACAAAGTAAAGAATCGTTTGAATTCTCTTGT
>NC_071258.1:175000-177500 GCF_023375685.1 Ictalurus furcatus
CATGTATCTAATAAAGTCTGATTATTGTTTTGTTTTTTTTCTGCCAGCCTCAGCTCCCGTGTTCAGCACTAACACAGCGACCGTCATCGCCACGGTGAGTAAAGACGCGTCTCTGGAGTGCAGACCTCGAGCTTCACCCAAACCCAGGATCACTTGGAGGAAAGGAGACAGAAAACTCCAGAGCAGTCCGAGGTGAGACGAGTCTGAGATTCAGGACAAATCCTCCTCAGCTTGTGTGTTTAAACGTGTTCATCAGTGTGCATACATTTACATTCATTTGTGCGGATCGCATTCTTAATCAGTGTTTACGCTGCTGATTACGCCGCTTGTGAGCCTGTGGACATGCCGCTGAGTGTTTGTCCACGCTCTCAAAACAACCCTGAGGATTTACATCAGCGGTCTTCACTGTGCAAACACGTTCACCCTGATCCGTGTGAATTCATTACGATTACAGATTCCTAACGAGCTTAATAATGCTTAATAATCGAGCAGGGTTTAGTCGCGACGTTACCATGACGACGAGAAACGTGTGAGTCGGGTCAGCGTGTTCGACTTCTTAATCGCGCTGCTTGTGTTTTTAAGGAGTTTTAAATGATTTCTGTCTCTGAAAATCCTTTATAATGAGCAGATCATTACGCTGCGTGTGATGCTTCTGCTGCAGTAACGTTCACAAGCGTGAGGAAAAGACAGACATCTTCTAACTCATAGTGTTTGCTCTTCCTGAAACACCTCGTTCTTGTGTTTCCTGTTTACCGTTCATGAAGAGTTTGTGGATTATGATTGAATGAAGACAGGGATCAGTTCTCCACAGCCGTGTTTCTGTATAAATTATCAAATATTCTGTGTTTAGTGATGGATTTATTGTATAAAATACTGGTTTAGTTCCCACTGTTCTCCTCCAAACACCATGACTCTGTATCTGTCCATCATGTGTAACACGAGGAGAAGTGTAATGGAGAGAGAGAGTGTGTGTGTGTGTGTGTGTGTGTGTGTGTGTGTGTCAGTGATCGAGGCAGAGAACTACATGTTCATTAACACGACATCTCAAATGGATTTGTACGGTAGCCTGGAAATACAAAACACATCAACACACAAAAAACTCAAACGCAAATCCACAAACACATCCACATTAACTCTGAACCGAAAGGGGCGGTGCTTACTGAACATCACATGCTCCATGCTGATTGGCCGTGGCGTATCACATGACTATCACTAGCTAAGATTTCACAATTTCAATCTGTTATCTATTTATCCTAGTGAAAATGATTGAATGTGAAGTTCTTCTTATTATTATGTCTTTTCAGCAGTTTATATTAAATGCATGTTAATGCTGCGTTAAATTGCAGTGTTTATAAAATAACATCATGATGAAAATAAGCAGAAATAAAGACATCAGTAGACATGTTAGAGCTTGTATTTCCTCTCGCGTGTAAACGTCCTCCAGCTCTCCGTTTCCTCCGTCTCTCTGTAGGTCGAATGCTGTAGCCAATCAGCAGTGAGCCTTTGATGTACAATAAGCTCCGCCTCTTTCAGGTTTGAGTTAATGTTGATGTTTCTGGTGACTGCTTTCAGTTCACTGTAGATTTGTCTTTTCCACTGTAACTGGATTTGCTGTTTAATTTAAGAACATAGGAACTTTTGTAAGAACATGATATTTAAGATGCAATATCTTTCTCTGGGAGAATCTGTTCAGTTTAAGTTTCTAATACTTTATTAACTCAAGTGAAATTTGTTCTCCAGAGAAACCGAGTCTTTGTGAAGATTACTTAACAAAAGGTGCTAAAACCTGATGCTAACAAAAACTGGAGCAATTAGATTCCATCTGGACCAGGATGAAGTACTTACTGAAGATCAATGAATGAACATCTTCAAATTCTGAATTCCACCTTGACTGAGCTTCTGTATATTTCTGGAAATCTCTATCTTCATCTTGTCGTTTGTGTTAAATGTTCAGTGATCAGTTCTTCAGAAAAATATGCAAAGCCTTGTTATAATGTTGGTCATGCTCACCACACTCACTCGGAGTCGTAGGTTTCTCCTCTACAGCTTCAGGAAGATTTCACTATTTCTTTCCATTGAGACCAATTAGGTTCTTGTTCAGCTTCTTGTCTTTTTTGAAGCTCGACTCCTGGCTGGTTTTCCACACACACTGACAGCCTTTACCTCCTTACAGATAATCCAGAAACAGAGACTCGACTTGTCCTCGGTCTTCAGACCATCTCCCATGGAATTCTCCTATGACTTCCTGCTGCGTTAGATTTAAAACCCTGCTGCAGCCGACAAAGCCAATAAATCTCTTCAGACTTTACCATCAAACCATCTGCAACACCACCGCTTTCATCACCGTGGTGTTCCTCAGTGGATGCGTCATCACGTAACAGGTTACACTTCAGGAAAGCAGTGCTCACAAATCAGGACTTAGATTCCACACACATTTCTGTAAACTGATGCAGAAGCATTTACTCAAACCACATACTTATTAAACCTGACAGAAAAGTCC
>NC_071258.1:182500-187500 GCF_023375685.1 Ictalurus furcatus
AAGCTTAAAACTACCGTCAGAGCTGCTGTTATAGAGAATTTATCAACACCTTCTGACCAATCACAGTCCAGAATGATGTTGATTTGAAATTATTTTGCTGTTTGAGCCATTATTAAAGTAAATGATTGTAATAAAACAGTCAGAACGCCTGATTTCAGGAAGGTTTTTGGACATTAGAGAATAAATAAAGAAGTGGATGGTGAGAGGAACAGCAGTTCAGTTTATCTCACACTCGCACCTGTAGGGAGAAACAAAGCTCTATAATGAACATGGATTTCTGCTAATGTTCAGCGCTGTTGTGTCCTACACAGAGAGTATTAATCTCATTAGTGTGAAAGGATGAAGCTCTTAATGTCTCAAGCCTAAAACCATAAATGTCTAAAATATGGACAGAATAAACAGCATCATGGTTTTGTCTGGGTTCTGTTGTGATGTGTTTTTGCCTTTTGTTCCGTGCGCTGGAGAAATTCATGCATTTTTCTTAACTGACTAAATAAAATACATTTCTTTATCTTTTTTTTGGTGTCTTTGGAGACATTTAAGTGAACATCTGGAGGTTGATTTGCATTTCACTCACCAGCCTCGGGAGGAACTTCACCTTTCTCTCCTCTCCGTGTTTGTTTCGTCAGTTTGTCTCTTTTGTCCGCTTTTACATTTCGTAATATTTTGGATAAACTTCTAACACCTTCATCTGTTTCTGCCTGTCAGTTCTCATCACCTCATCCTGGGAGAGAAGGGATAAATCCTCACCATGTCAATATGTAAACGGTATTATATAGGATGATAAGGCAGAGATTGAATTTTAATAAAACATTTACTTTGTGAAAAATTCATCCTCACATCTCAATGTTCAGTGAAAGAAAAGAAGAGAAAACACAAGGTCACCTTCGAGGAGATTTAACGTCTCTTCCCTTTCCTACATGGATCACGTTTTTAGTTTAAGTTTTAGTAAGATGTGTAATAAAAAAGTATTGAGCATTAACCTCTGATAAATTCAGTTATTAATTCAGTTTATATTCTTACACTGTGACTATTCCACTGTTACCTCTATTTTGCTTTATTTTGACATGCCGTTTGTAATTATTTGGCCAAAATCAACAAAATCAGTTAGTGGTGTTATTTGGTATTTATTATATGTCTTTTCACAATTAATAGATTTTCCCATTTTTCCAGTTCTGATCATGAAGAAACATCTGTGAAACATCACACATTAAGTTTTTTTTATTTTATAATAAGGATGTACAAACTTTTTCACTGGAGTGTATGTACAGTATATAAATGTCTCTGCGTTTGCACACGGCTCATAATGAGATCATTTTAAAGCATTGGGATGATGTCAGTAGTTTTATGTTAATGTATGTGTTATGTGCTAACAGACCTGTACACGTTATTCGTCTATTTCACTCGCAGTGGACAATTTAATAAATAAACCTCTTTTTCTAACGAAGATTTAACTCTTAACTTTAAACCTGTTGAGATCAATAAATGATCTAATCTCTGTAGATATAAATCTGTGCTAATCCTCATCGATCTGTTCATTAGCATAGAGAATGAGCAGATAGAGCTGCTATTGACGATTTTATCTCTAAATCCGTCCCGTAATTTAAAGCACAGCAGAATAAACACACTTAACTCTCTGTAGAATGTTTGTGAACTTTCGTCTGGAACCTGCTGGTGCACTCATTTAATTCTATATGTTTTTACTTATAAAGCACTTTTACAGAAATTTAGGAATTTTGAACATTTAAACTCCAAGCCTCGACATTTGTGTTTCTCCTCGTTATTTACTGTCACGCTTGTAAATCCATATTCAGTAAATATTTCAGAATATTGTTTATATTTGTTTGCTTGACTCCTGCTGTTCCACTGAGTCCGAGTCACTCGATGTTGGTGAGTGATGTAAATCTTTCTGGATGAATAAAATGCTTCAGCTTCTCCAGACGTAAGATGTTTGGAGAATCAGGAGACCAAGAGCCAGGGTAGAGATAAAGAGATGGTGTATTATGTGCACAGAGACTCTCAGAGGCACTACAGCGTTTCATAGTCTTCATCTTAGTCTAAATGTAAGTTGGATATAGTTGGCTTTTATATTCATGTGTACGTGCAAGCAACATACCCAAGGCTAGTTAAGGAAAACAAACAGAGGAAAAACATGAGACAAAAGACGAAACAGCTTGGAAATCATAATCACGGACTGAAACCCCAAAACATCATGAGACCATGAGGAAGCAAAAATCACTGATCTTAAATGATTGAATCACAATCGCGGAAAATTAGGAAAAATATTTCACACGAGGAACATTAGTGGAGGAAGATGAATAGATAAATCTGTCTGCTATTACTGCTGAACTCCTACGGTGGTGCAGAATATCAGGATAAAAGTAAAACAGCACATACACTCTTCAGGGAAATGGGGCTTGATTCTGTGAGACTCGCAGGAATATTTAAAACAGTCGCACACAAAATTCATCTTAATAGATTCGTTAGATATTTGCAATGTTAATTCGAAAAATCTTTCTCTCAAGACCCCATTTTTAAATCCCGTCCCTCCACCTGCTCGTAGCAAACAAACAAAACCTCCTCCATTTTATCACCTTAAAGGTTCTATAGAAGATTCTACAACCGAGTGCAAAATCAACACCAATTCAGCGAGAACTGTTAATGAACCTTGTTTTCGAGGAATGTTCACTGTGATGTTCTCCTGTATTTAAACATACATTTCTGATTTGAACAGAATTGTGGTTCTGCGCAACAACACGCTGCAGATCATCAACGCGAGCCGTGCGGACGAGGGCAGCTACGTGTGTCGAGCTGAGAATCAGTTCGGCTCGGCCGAGATGACGAGCTCGCTGCTGGTGAAAGGTAAGTGACTCCCCTTTGCTCCTCGGTTTTCTCGGCTGCGTCTGATGGCAGCCTCATTTACTGCAGCTGATTGAGTGTGAAGTGTGTAAAGCCATGCACATCTGCTCTGCTCAAGAAGCAGAACACAAGCCACATCGCTCTCACACAGAGAAACGGGAAATGTGACAGCAGTCCGAGTTTCACCTCCGTCTCTCTGAGGCTCATTAACATCTCAGAGGAAGGAGATTAGATTTCAGTTTCAGGTCAGACCCAGTTACAGTTTTATAGTGCATTGCAGTACAGACGCCTGGGTTAAAGGGACATCCAGCTAAGTATTGTACAAAATGTGAAAAAAAATGCTAATCTTGTGTTTGCTCATTTCACTTTCAGCACTTTGCTTACAATAGGCTTCATAACGGAAATGTCTGATTGTCCACACGTCCACAGAGAAAGAGCTTACAGCAGATTTAGTGTGGAGCGGAGAGCAGCTGTCTTACAGAACGATTACATTCTCAGCATGTAAACAGGCCAGTTTGGGGGAAATCGCTGATCCGCTGAGGAGAAACGCTTTCAGCTGACAGGATTTGGCTAACGAGGCTTCCATTGTTAGGGAGATGTGTAGGAGAGGATGTTTAATGCATTAACACTGCGCTGTCATATGTCCTCGTCTCTTCTCTGAGATGACAGCGAGACTTGTCCTTACAGAGGCCATGAGGGTGGATCTGAGCCCGAGGCGTGTCGAGGTGACGGTGGGGGAGAGCGTGGTGCTCAGCTGTAAAGCCACACACGACCCCTCGCTCGACATCTCCTTCCTCTGGCAGCTCAACAACCAGCCGCTGGACGCCCAACAGGACGACGACCATTTCGAGTACATCAGAACAGTAAGAACTTCTCTCTGTCCACTCGCTCCGCTGGAGCTGTGACGTTAACGCTAACGGAGATCTGGAGATGTAGGAGCTGATTTAAGCTTTAGAAGATTTGTGTTTCCCATCACCTGTACATCAATGAGAATATGTGTGCTAGATAACAAAAAGAACAACAGATCATCTGTTATTTCAATGAGACAGAGGTACATTTAAGAAGAACTTCACAATAACGTCTTACAGCATGTTGCTGCTGACATTCCATACAATTAAGCGTAACTATAAACAGACAAAAAGCATGATGTGTCGTTCTTTAATAAGTAAAAATTGTAATGGTTAGTAAATTGCTGTGGTATAAGAGGAATAAAGTGTGCTGTTACAGGAAACTTCAGGGTCGTTAATGCTGAAGTGTTTTATTCCGTTCTGAACATCCTGAAACGTCTCTTCCTCCAACTTCTGGTTTGAGTTTTTGGGTCTCGTCCAAACCAATCAACAGCTCGAATTCAGCAGGTTATATTTTTGGAGCTGCGTATATCAGTGATGATTACCCATAAACCCCTTCTCTGTGTCTCGACAGGAATATCACATGCATGGAGAAGTGTATTAGGTGCGTCTTTACAGAAGTATAACTCAACATAACCTTACATGTTCAGTAGAACACTCGAGTAGACATTTATAAAATAACATGAGGGAAATATTACAAACGAACTTTTCAAAGTTTTATAACAAAATATCTGAATATTGAACAAAAGATGTCAGTGAAGGACGCTAGCATGGATCAAATGAAAAGCAGCAGTAGGTGGAGAACTTAGAGAGCGTTGGTAGAGTGTTAATCATCTCATTTGTGGAGGACAGATTCTTTTTCTTCATCCACTAAAAATAAATTGTCACCAGTTTCATCTCAATTTCTCATCTCTGCGTTCTTGTTAGCAAGTTGCACCAGATCCTGCTCAAGCTCAAGTGAGAATCGATGGTTTAAAAGGTCAACCAGGCCCATGTGTCACCCGAGATGAAAGACCCGTTGTGAATATTATCCTGTTCCTCAGAGCCGCACGCATGCGACAGGGAGCCCATGGTTCTGCCTGATGGACCACCAATGAACATCGTGCTCCTCTGAAAGTTCAAAGTCTTACAAGGAGAAATGTCTCAGACATTTTTTTTTCCTTGAGTGGCATTTTGATTGACAGTCTTTCTGTTGCTGAGGTGGAGATCTCATTTACATCAGTTCTGTATACGAAGGCCTATAAACACAGTGGTGCAGTGGGTAGCTTTGTCTTCTCACAGCTCCAGGGTCTC
>NC_071258.1:192500-247500 GCF_023375685.1 Ictalurus furcatus
CAATAAATGTTAAAGTAGCTTTATAAGTACCTTTTTTCCACTTATTCAATCTGCTCAAATCACAGCTACCAGATAAGGAGAACTGCTGGAGTGTGCAATGTTGTGTGTGTGTGTGTGTGTGTGTGTGTGTGTGTGTGTGCGTGTGTGTGTGGATAAATCACTTCATTTCTTTATTGTGTGTGTTTGGAGATGAGAAGAGCTGAGCGAATGCTGAGTGCTGAGTGAGAAATTAGTGAGAGGAGGGAATAAGGGGGGCTTCGTCATTGTTCAGTCTCCTGCAAACATTGTTATCGGCTCATGTTTGAGAGGACGAGGGTTGAGAGGAGCCTCACTTTAAAGTGCATTAGTTGATGAAAGCCTGCAGACTCTCCATATAGAGATATGAGAGAGAGAAAGTGGTATTTAGGTGTGAATATGTCTCTCTGGTAACAGTACGACTGGTAGTGGTGGAAAAGTCTGTATTTAGACTCTGATTCTCACTCTGCTCATACTCCTGTTTCTGGTTTATTTCTCATGAAGTTTTTCACTTGGGCAGTTTAATGCAGTTTTGTGAAACAGGACAATTGGAACGAATAATTAGGTTTCATAGGTTATAATGCAGGTGGCACAAGGGCCAGATGGACTGAGATCATGGAGAAAGGAAGAGTGGACCATTATTGGAGGCCATGTCTAGAGGGGTTTGCTCTGTAATGGAAGATGAGAGGGGAATCACACAGTTTGGAGGAAAGTCTGTGAACAGAAAGCAACTGGGAGACGAGGCTTGTTAACACTGAGAAGACCACAAAACTTCAGCTAAAGCATGCTGGACAAGATGATTTGTGGGAATATGTTGGTTGACGTAAAACAAAATCATCTCTAAAAGCTGTAGACTGGGTTTCTCTGTTGTTAGACTGTATGAGTCACTGGTGAGAGTTTGGTATTGCAGGCTACAGGATCTCAGACAGACAGCGGCAGGACTGTTGACATTCTGGGCAGCAAACAAGAGTTCTTGATTCTTGGCACAGTGGTGGAGCAGTGGTACCTGAGACCAATAAGGCTGAGGCAGTGGTACCTGAGACCAATAAGGCTGAGGCAGTGGTACCTGAGACCAATAAGGCTGGAGCAGTGGTAGCTGAGACCTTTCTGGTGGTTTACAAGGAGATATGAAAGCAGATGTGTACAGATATCTCTGCATGGCCAAACCACAACATCCATTGATGATCAGAGATTCTGTAGCACATGGGTATCAGAGTCACTTGTGAAGTGGAGGAGGAGGATAACAGACAGCAGGAGACAGGAAGACTCTGACAGATGACAACAAGACAAAAGTATGTTTTGATTTAAGTGTCAAAGGTAACACTGATATCAAGAAATACACTAACCTTGTTATGCTTCTCATTTTCTAAATATAGGAGGATATTGATCATTCCAGAGTGCAGACTGAGCAGAATGCAATTTCACTGAGTCCTGTGGGAAGCGACCAACTGATTGTTTTGGCCAGGATAATTTTTCATTGTATATTATGGCAGCATTAATGCCAGAATTTGGATTAACTGGCACGATGGTAGAAATTGAGACTTTTTGTGGTGGTAGAGTCGAGCAGACACAAGGCTGAATTAGATTAATCAAGTTCTAAGAAACAGGAACAACTGGAGAACACAAATTTTGTAAGTGAAGGGTGTCTTGGCACTGATAAGGATTTGGGTTGGTAGAGAAGTGTGGAGTGGTATTATTAGTCTTTTTTAATAAAAATGAAGAAATTATTTTTTTAATTAGCTGCAGCTGTTGGCCAATCTAGGAGGTTTCCTTTATTATTCTGAAAGAAAGTACTGGGTCGACCACTGCACTCCCCAATAACGGAAGAAAAGAAAAGTGAGTGATATTTAATGGCAAAGTCAGTTGTCTCATACAGAAGATCCAGATACAAAACGTTGGCCTTTAAACTCTGATCCTAAGCATAATTACTAGAAAGATCTAGTGTAGAATTTACTGGAGCAAGATCATTAGAAAATGTCAGAGATAAAAGTAGTAATGAGATTGTGTGAGGCGAGACATTTTAGTAATAAAAGTAGAATGAAGAAGGCTGAAGAAAAGTAGAAAAGACAAAATGAGGCAGATGAGGACTAGGGTATAGAGCAAGGTTGAATTTAATGAGTGATCAGAAATCTAATCTAGAGAGTGTGTTTGTCCCTGAATAAAAGAACAGACATGAACACTGTTGAAAAAGTAAACAAAAAACCTAGTGTCAGCATATCATGCAGGAAATTAGGACATGATGGTTAAACCAGCTGATCTGAGTGCTGTACGATCCTTAAAGAAGAATAAAATAACTTAGAGAGTCCCTCACCGTTCCCACTTCTCTAGGTGTAGATATGTGATGAATACAGCAGGGGCCAGCACGATGAGATGTTCAGGCTGTCGCTCAGTTTCAGTAAACTGAAGCATGTCAAGGTTTTTCTGGATAATAAAGTCACAGAGGAAGTTGTTAGAGATTGATAGAGATGTGATGGCTGATGTTATTATATCAGAATAGAGTTCTAGAACCTGGTAGGTCTTTCTCCTCTGGATATTCATTTACAGTAGCAGGAGAATCATACGTACAGAGGACTACATTCAAAACTGTGCTGAATGTAAACGGCCAATTAATTATTCTTTATATCTTCTTCAGTCTCAGCCGTTATCGATTCTTGTCATCTTCGCTTCATGGGTGTGTTTGGAAGTTGGAAGACTTCTGAACACAGTGCTTTCTGTTCTTCACAGATCCAGACCCAGTGACTGGAGATATGGAGTCTGCCATGGCCGTGGAGCTCAACCCCTGGGTGGAGTACGAGTTCCGGGTTGTGGCCACCAATGCCATTGGTACAGGTGACCCCAGTGCTCCATCCAGGCTGGTCCGAACCAAAGAAGCAGGTGCCTGTCACTTTACCACTCATGTTCAATGGATGTAAATTTGTGAGCTGGTATTTTATAGATATATCAACTAAACATTTAAATCTGTCTTGATCTTATAATGAGATAATTTGATCAATGTATTGTATTGTGTGTGTGTGTGTATATATATATATATATATATATATATATATATATATATATATATATATATATATATATGTATGTATGTATGTATGTATGTATGTAGATGTTTATAGATGGATAATGAATTCGAGGGAAAACGAACCGGTATTTGTGGATTGTTCCTATTGACAGTCTGATCGTATCCTGGAGCCATGTTCAGACTCGGTCACTTAAGTTAAAACGTTATATGGATATTTTCCAGGGAATCAGAGTTGGATTATGCAGCTGATTAAGTCGAGTGGATCCTTCAGATAATTAACATCACTTGCACTTTATCCAGCATGTCCTATTAGTCTGTATTTTAGTTTTATATTTATATATTGTGCTTAATGAAGCAACAAAATACTAAACTGAGGTCATGAAATCGTAATGTTTGCACAGGATGTTGGAGATTTTATCAATTTTTATTTGTAGAATTAATTAAAAAAACTTTTTGTCGGCTTAAAGGGACAATACAATTAATGAATGAATTATTCATGTATTTAATATGGGTCTTGAATGACATTTCAGAGTGTGTTTGAGTGAAATTACAGACATAAATTTTACCGTGACATATTGTGGTTACATCAAACAGTCAGACGGTGGCGCTGGACTTAACACGGCTCCTCACTCGAGCCGATATCACGCAGGAAAAATGGTCTGCATTACAGATAACCCAGACACACCTCTTTTTTTGACAAACTCTTGCATGACTTCTGAATAGCTGCTTCTGAGCTCTGAATACTGATGTGCACAATTTCAGTATCAAATCCTCTCTATGCCCTTGACTCTACTCTGAATACAGCCCGAGTATTTTTTCAGTACATATCGCACTAAAGCACGAGCATCACGCTCACTCAGTGCGCTCTTTCCATCACAGTGTCCAGCCTGTTTACTGTCTTTACCGCGGATATAAATATAGACGTCACTTTAGTCACTGTTATTCTGAAACACAGCTGACGGAGCAGACTTTGGAACTGAAGCTCCTTCATCTGACCCCAATAACACTTCCATTCTTCCAAAATCGAGTTCAGGTGGTCCAGCTTACTATTTTATACATGGAGGATGTTCATTACGTGTCTTGTGTAGTACGCCTGTCTATAAACATACTGGTTTTTCCTTTCATTTGTCACTAATTAACAATTATACACCTATTTGTAGGGTAAAGGCAGAATTACATGAATTTGAGCAGGGCTGGTATATCAGCTAGGCTTTCACACCTACAGACAAAATATCATCAAAATAACACATTTTTGGAGAACTAAACTCCGCCTCTAAGCTCAGTGTGGATGGAATACACCCTTCAGCCTGCGTGGAGCAGGCTGTGCATCATCGTTCACAAACTGAAAACAGATGACATTTAGCAGAGCTTTAGTGACTCCCATCCATATTTGTAGCACAGATTGCAGTAAATCCAAGATCACTTATCCTGATCCCCGTATGTTATTGCTTCCTGTACTGCATTTTGCTCTCCTCGTTATGTTCACAGAACATTTGTTTAACACAAGAACTGCAAATCAGAGATTCAGTGTCGTGTCACTTGAGTCATTTTCCCGCGTGTGTCCTGCGAATCCTAGACGAGTAAAAGCAAATGGTCCCTGTAAATAATGTTAAAAACGGTTGGCCTTTAGTATCTTTATGCACAGGGAAAGTTTAGCCTCTCACTCGGATGTAAAGCGAAGGATTTGTTGCGTCACGCTGCAGCTGGATGCTTTTCTCTTGTTCTTGTCTGCAGTTCCATCAGTTGCTCCAGCCAACGTGAGCGGAGGGAACGGACGCCGGCACGAACTCGTCATATCCTGGGAGGTAAGCCTGCCGTGAGTTCACACTGTGCTAATGAATGTAGTATAAAAGGCTCACCGCTCCTGTCCAAATGAATGCTTGCTGCTAATTGACTTCAGCTTTTAGAACCGAAGCCAGACGTAATTGCTGCTTTTCCAGAGTTTTTCTCATCGCAACAAATTATTCCGAGCCGTGCCTGGAACGGATTTAAATTCACCCTGAACTCAAAATTGTAATGTTTAAATGATGAGCTCCTCTCAGAAAGCTGGTTCTAATTATATAGATTTATGTTTGGGTCAAATTTGTTAACACTGCTCTACATTTACATTTTTCTCTTTCGAACACAGACTTTCTCAGTGCTGCGGTGTAACACTGATTCAGGGGAGGCGGAGCTATGCACAAGCTCACTTTGTGATGTCACAAAATAAACTCCACGGCTTTGGACCAACCGTGTCTTAGATTAGATTGCGTGTCTGCCAACGAATGTACAGTAGCTAATTTTAGATCAAGAGATGGTGGTTGTCATGGTAACAGTGAAATATTTTCTGCTGTTAAATAAATCAGTGAGAAAATGAGAATGTAAATCAAGACCCTGATACTGATTTCACACTCATACACATGTCATTAATGTGAGCTAGTTTACTAACAGTCAGCTAACGGGCTAGCTAAGTTAGCTAATGCTAGTTATCTTAGCCTATTAAGAGATGCAAGGAGAACATGTGGGTGTTTCTGAATTTGCATATTAATATACATCTATATATATATATATATATATATCTCCATCAGTGATGACGTCTCGACTTGGTTCGTCTTCGTCTCAGCACAGAGGCTGCAGGAGAAACTGAGTAAACGAGAACTTTGGTCTCAGATGAGGGCCATACACCATAATTAACCTTCAGTTCTGAACGCATTTCCCCTGTAAACACAGGCCTGCGTTTGGAACATCTGCTTGTAGTCTCACCCTTTACAATTCTTGGACAAAATTTAATCAATCTCCCGCCGTGTTAAGAGGATATTAGGACGAAACGTTCCTCAGTTGAGAGAGCACCTTTGGCAGCGGGCATCGCACTGGGAATCTCAGCGTGCACACTAATGCATTAAAAATGAACAAAGCTGGAGGATCTCAAATGAGGGCAGTTAAAAGTGCGATTAACCAGGGAGGAGGAACAGATGTGGTCTGTAAGTGATGGCTGTTCTTGCAGTTAATAAGTACTCTGGCTACAACTGTCACCATCCAAATAACCTTCATGTGAAGGGAACAGCGCCTCAGTGAGAGATTACTGGAGCTGGATCCAGATGGAGAGCGACGCTCTAATACTGCACCATCTCTTAGTGTTTATAATTCCTTTCAAAATCTATTACCATAAGTTCACCATAATCATTATTTTAATCTCTCAGTTCAATTACAATAAAGCATCACACTGTTCGCATTCTGCTCCATAGTCCAGCTTTCCCAGAGAACAGGGCTTGGAGCTGTTGTGGTGGCTACTCGGGTGTGTTATCTGCACAAACACGGCCATTATAAATTCACTTCAGTGCTGAATTCAGTCAGAGTTTGGATGATGAATCCAGGAGTCCAGGATGTTGTGTGCATCGGTGTGAGGTCAACATGGGAATTAGGTCAAGCAAATGTAAGAGACTGCGATAAGATGCTGTGCGAATGAACCACTGAAAATTCATCACCTTCCCACTTCAGTTTAATTCAGTTGTATTTATATAGCACGGGCTCACCATCCTGACGGTGTTCTCCACCTCTCTTTCTTCTCTCCCTTCACCCCTCAGCCCTTCTCCAACAATACCCCATCCTCTGTAGGCCAGCAGGAGCAGGTTTGGGCCAAACATGGCATTTCTAAATGGCATTTCTAGACTGTGGCATTTGGAAGTCATTTAGCAAAACAGTTTGAGTGTTAACTGAATTAATGCTGGATGAGGGTTCAGACCGGAGATCAGTAAATGAACACATCAGCCTGGGTTAGGAGTCGAACTAACGCACGAACTAACACACACGACATGATAACTATCTTTAGATTCTAACAGACACGTGAACTCAGACCTGTTTGACTCTGTTGTATTTGATGATTTAAAACTAGAACAGTCCAGAGTACAGATCTATAACATAAGGAATAAAACACAACGTGATGTGCTGTTAGTGTGAGTGATGAAGCGGAGTCACTGTTACCTTCCTGAAGTTGATTATTTTCCTCTAACTGCACGTCCTCCAGTGTTTTATTCCTCTTGTTTTCATTCCAAACGAGCAGGAGCCACACCTGAGTGTACTGAAATCCAAGATGAACTGATGAAACAGGTGGAATCAGGTGTGGCTCTGCTCGGTTGGAATGAAACCCTGCACCCACTCCGGACCTTTCCGGATAAGATTGGACACCCCTGGTTTATGTAGTCATTTTGAAATCGAGATTATTTGGTTTCAGAGTAGCGACAGCTTCTACCTCAAGCTGTAACTTCTCTGAACCCATCAGTGAAAATGAGAAATTTGTTTAGATCAGATCTAATGGGAGAGACAGGTGTGTTTTACATGCTCTGGTACTGAGCGGTTAGGCTACAAAAGCTAATGTAATGTGAATATTATAACAAAGTGTTGGTTATCACGTTAAAATACACACAAATATAACAAGGAAAAAATCCGATCAGGTTTTAAACGAAAGTCGACTTTCACAGTAATAGCAGAGGAGAGGAACACGTGTTGGTGTGTTTATTACTCCAGCAGCTGACCTTCAATCACGCAGGATTAGTTGTCTGAGACGAGGTTCTTCTTATTAAACAGGGTAAATGACTAAACAGACCCATCAAGTGTACCTCATTAAAGTGTGCAGAGAGAGTGAGAACGCACCGTTAGGAACACCCCGCGGACTTCATCCTGCTCCTCGCGTGTCTCAGCTTCTCCGCGGCTCTTCGGCTCTTCTCTGGTTTCTCAGAGCTGTTTTTAAAGCGCGCAGGCGAACATGTCTGCATGATGGAAGACGATTCATTTGGAGGAACACTGCAGCAAGTTAATTAGACAAGCATGGTAACGCGTCCTAGTGGAGTTTAGAGCGAAGCTGCCATACACTCCATCCTATCACTCCTCCGTGGAATGACGCCTCATTTGGTGTCAGGATTTAGGGGCCATGATTATACTGAAGCATGTGCAAATCACGCAGATTACACCATGACAGACAGCCTCGCTGCCAAGCACAGACCGGAGAGCGAGCATGAGTACAGGTGTTTGTCGGTTATTAAATTTGGCTAAGATTTAATTCTGCTAGCTCACATTTTAATTAAATTTCTACCTCCCTTAATAGATTGCATTTGGTGCTATTAAATGGCCAGCAGGTGCTGTAGAAGGCTCCTCGTGTCACCTGTTTAGCAAAATCATCAAACAAACAACAGACTGCCTTTTAAAGGAGAAACCTGGGAAATATGTAGAAAACATTGTGTTTATTTATTTATTTACTTATTTATGCATTCCATCTGCATGCTATAGCAAAAAGACACAGGAAGTGAAAAATCTTTATGGTAATGTATCTACTGTGATCCAGTTTGACTGCACAGCATTGTGGGTAATGTTTCCTCACAGATGGTTTCCAAAAGCAGTAAAACAAAGCCTGTTCCCATCTTCCCTTTAAATCCCCATCATGGCTGTAGTTCAGACGTAGCTCATAGCCCTGCCGTTTACTCACGCAGAGCTTTACAGCGTGTTTAATTGATGTGTGATGTGACATTCACAACTGATTTCTTCCATTACAACTGAAAATCTCCAGAATCCACAGGGGACGTCCTGACATTTTGATGCACATCCATGCCATTTAGTGTGTTCCCATTTAAGAAAGGATGTTATTTAGCTCTAAAACATTTAGACTGAAAGCATTTATTGCTGTGTGTGTATATTATTATTACAACGCTTCAGCTTGTTCCTGAATAAGATGTGAACGTTTTCAGGAAATGTGGAACCATGTTGTGGATCTTCACTAATGAAGTTCGCGTTTATCTGAGCTGGACCGATCCTACAGGAAGTGAATTTTTGGGCAAATTGTGACAAAAATAAGACAGGCTGATAAATCCGTCACACTTGAAGAACGATTTCCCTCATTTTTTTCCCTCTCAGCTGGTCGCTTATGACCCGAGTCATTTTCTAATTAACGTCACGTCTCTCCATCGCTGCCCCCGAGCTCCGAGCATGTTAACGGTTCTGCATGTTACAGAAATAAAGAATCCACTACCTCCGTGTCCACGTCTTCTTTTCTTTCTTTCAGCCTGTTTCTGAAGAGTTCCAGAATGGAGATGGGTTCGGCTATATCGTGGCGTTTCGTGCCAATGGAACACGGGCATGGAAGGAAAAGATGGTGACGTCAGCAGACTCCACCACCTATAAGTACAGGGACGAGACGTTCCCTCCTCTCACGCCGTTTGAGGTGAAGGTGGGTGTGTACAACAACAAAGGAGATGGGCCCTTCAGCAAAGCAGTCACCGTGTTCTCCGCAGAAGGAGGTGAGGATGCGGAGAATCCAACTTGTTAGAACAATCAGAACAGCGGATATTGCTATACTGGAATTGTAGCTAGCTGAGCGAAGAAAAAAGTTCTCGTTTTCGTTGTTGTAGTAACTCGTCGCTAACAGGGATGTATGCTGCATTCCTGGTACCTGGTATTGTAGGTGGTAATTCACAAGTTGTAATCAAGTCATTTCCCACCACGCTGTTTTCAACGTAAAAGGAAAAAAATATGGACACCTCCATGAAAGTGTGTTTTGTTTGTTCTGTCAGAGCACGTAAAGATCATAAAAATCTACTTTAACTGCACTTTATTAATTACAGGCCTGAGGTTCTGTTCTACTGTAGTGAATTACTGAATTAAAGCATAGCAACAACAGCAAACTAAAGCAAGTAGCTTAGCAACAATCTAGTCAGCTAACGTTAGTGATGACTCTAATGCTGTTGATGACCTTCTCAAATCAGTGATTAGTATGTACAGTGAGTAAATCTGATCTAAATCCAATACTGCTATAAACTCGTTTAAAATGAGATAAGAGGAACTTTACGCAGTTCAATGTGAGCGGCCATGTTGATTTAACATCACCCCGTAAGCGGGGAAGGAACTGGTAGTTGAGAAGACTATCTCAAGTTGGCGAGTTGAAATGATAAGGTGAGGGGTGTTTTCGGTGGTTTTTACTGGCTGTAGGTGGGGAATTACAAGCTGCAGCCTTGAATGCAGCATTAACTTGATGTTATTCTTAAACCCTGATCTGTTTATTTAGTACGAGGATGTTTTTAATAGCAGCATAAAGCTTCTGTATCTTTAATCACAGAGCCACGGGAAGCACCATCTGATGTGAAAGCATCCGCCATGTCCTCTTCTGAGGTCAAGGTCACGTGGAAAGCACCCAGCCCTGGGCCAGGAAGACCCCAGGGATACGAGGTGAGAGACAGAGAGAGAGGGAGAGAGGGAGAGAGGGAGGGAGGGAGGGAGGAGGGAGAGAGAGGGAGAAGGGGAGAGAGGGAGAGGGAGAGAGAGGGAGGGAGAGGGAGGGAGAAGTGGAGAGAGGGAGAGAGAGGGAGGGAGAGGGAGGGAGAAGGGGAGAGAGGGAGAGGGAGAGAGAGGGAGGGAGAGGGAGGGAGAAGGGGAGAGACGGAGAGGGAGCAGTAATCATATCAGTGTGTGTGTATAAATTGGTTGAATTGTTTTGTTGTGTGTTTATATATTTAGCGTATATGTTTAACAGGATTTTTTGCGTGTGTGTGTGTGTGTGTGTGTGTGTGTGTGTGTGTGGTCTGAATAAAGAAAGATTATCTAATAAAAGGGAACAGCACCATTGTGTCCTCAGGAAGAGGAATCATCGCCCTTCACCACTGCAGGATATTACACGCTCAGCTATTACGCTATTCATGCAAAATGCATGACAGTTATTTAAACTAAATGATGTAATATTAGACAACATTAGCAGACTTTTTTTTCTTTTTCTCATCCGCATGCCTCTCTCCCTCTCTCTCTCTCTCTCTCTCTCTCTCTCTCTCTCTCTCTCTCTCTCTCTCTGATTGAAGCCGGTACTCAGAATGCTTTTTCATCTTCTAACAGGTGAACTACTGGAGGGACTCGGAGCAGGAGGAGGCAGGGAAGAGAAAGAGGACGGTGGGAAATGAGACGGTTGTGCTGATTTCAGGACTGGAGGGGAACACGCAGTACCACATCACGGTGAAGGGTTTCAACAGCATTGGGCAGGGACCACCGAGCGCCTCCATCCAGGCCAGCACCAAGAAAAACCGTGAGTACTCCAAACACCACCAACCCGAGCACAGAGAACACACACCGTGTTCAGGCAAATTGAGGTGATTGTATGTGAGTGGAGTGGAAACGTTTTTCATTTTCACTACCAGTTTCCGTAACTGGCTTTCTCAGCTAATAAGCACATAGAGCAGACATTCTCGCTGCGGAAACTTAGCAAGCGGCATTAAAACAATGCCTCTAAACTGTAAACACCCGGAGCTGAAGCACGTCATGTCATTCAGGCGGTGCGTGCTAATGTTTCTGAAGGAACCCTCATGAGAGATCTCCTTCAGAATCACACATGAAGGTAAATCCTACGTGCTGAATGCAAGCACCGGGAACATGAAATGCTTTGAATGTGGAGACGTTGGGTATAAAAAGCTCATCTGCTTTTGAGCACATATGAGGAACCCGGGCCGAGCGGTGTGAGGGTGAAGGAGAAGAAGTGAGAACACCAGGCAGACCGGGGTCAGTGCAGGGGGCGTCACTGCTGATCGACCTGCTGCTCCTGCTGCTGAGAGCAGAGCTGAGGATGAACAGGAAGGAGAAAGCAGTGATCCACAACCTGCCCATGAAGCAGACTCTGCTGAGCTCCAGGCTTCACAGCTGGAGGACCATATAGTTGAGGAAGCTGGTGGAGTGTGGTGATGTGGTGGAGGAAAATGGAGGCTGAATAATGGTGCAAGAATAGAGAATGCTGGTATGTGATGGCAGGGAACGCTGCTGTGGTAATGAAGAGTGCTGGTAATATGATGAACAATGGTGGTCTGATAATGAGGAGGCTGGTGTGTCCAGAGAAAACATACTGTATTGCTGTATGACTCTGGAGAACGCTGTGGTGGTTGAGGAGAGCAGTGAAATGACTAGGGAGAACACTGGAAATGTCCTAGAGAAAGCTGCTGTTGTCGTGAAATGGAGATTGATGATGTGTTTATGGAGAATGATGGGAATGTGGAGAGGTTAGTGATGTGGGTAAGGAGCATGGCGCTGTGGAGGCAGTGAGTAGCATGGGTGTTGCTGCTGTGAAGAAAAAGAGTACTACAGCTGTTTCCGTGTAATCGTTATATCAGATGAATCATTTACTAGACGAGACTTTTGGAAAGGTTTTGGACATCACAGACACGGACACTGGAACCGCGCCAACAAATGTGAGATCGCTTGTGATGGCAACAAAGCTACGGAAAGAAAACTTTTAAAAGATAAATAATAAAATGTCCATGTCACATCACATGGGTTTCTCTCTTCTCTGTACAGCTGTACTCATCTGTTCCATCTGTCCTCTTATTCCTTCTTACAGAGAAGCTGAGAGTAGGAACTTTTACTATTAATGGGGGCAGGGACAGGAAACAGAGCAACAGAGAAAACGAGACAGAATGGAGGATGTGCTGGGAAGACCTACTCTTACTTAGTCATTGGAGTAATTTTAGTGCTGGAGTGGCAATTTTATTTTCAGAAAGGTTAAGAGCAACTCTCACAGTGAGTATTGAGTTAGAGCAGGGGCAAGTTTTAATGGAACAAGCAGAAATCAGAGGAACAGGTTTTTTATTTGTAAATGTTTATGCCTCAAATATAGGCGAGTGAAAATATTTAATAAACTGAGCGTATACTTCACAAATACATAGCGTTCAAATAGTCTCTTATATAATGTGGAGTGAGTGTGTGTGAGAGTGGAAACAGGTGTGTGATTAGAACTCCAGTGAAGGGGTGTGTGTGTGTGTGTGTGTGTGTGTGTGTGTGTGTGTGTGTGTGTGTGTGTGTGTGTTTGTGTGTGTGTGTTTGTCTGTGTGTGTGGGAAGTGTAGTCATCTTCGGCTATGTTTGTAGTTGATGGAGCATTCTGGGAAATGGAGTCGCTGGTCTGCTGTGATGTGACACTGAGGAGCTCAGAAAAAGAGGTATTGAAGCTCATCAGGCTGGAAAAGGTCACAGAACCATCTCTAAAGAGTTTGGACTCCACCAATCCACAGTCAGACAGATTGTGTAGAAATGGAGGAAATTCAACACCATTGTTCCCCTCCATAGGAGTGGAGACCAACAAAGATCTCTCCAAGAGCAAGACTTGTAATAGTCCACGAGGTCACAGAGGAACCCAGGGGAACTTCTACGCATCTAAAGGCCTCTCTCACATTGGCTAATGTTAATGTTCATGAGTCCACCATCAGGAGAACACTGAACAACAATGGTGTGCATGGCAGGGCTGCAAGGAGAAAGCCACGGCTCTCCAAAATGAGCATTGCTGCACATCTGTGGTTTGCTAAAGATCACGTGGACGAGTCAGAAGGCTACTGGAAATGTTTTGTGGATGGATGAGACTAAAATAGAACTTTTTGGTTTAAATGAGAAGCGTTAAGTTTGGAGAAAGGAAAACACTGCGTTCCAGCATAAGAACCTTATCCCATCTGTGAAACATGGTGGTGGTAGTGTCATGGCTTGGACCTGTTTTGCTGCATCTGGGCAGAACGACTTGCCATCTCTGATGGAACAATGACTTCTGAATTATACCAGCGATTTCTAAAGAAAAATGTCAGGACATCTGCCCATGACCTGAATCTCAAGAGAAAGTGAATAAAGTTAACGTTTTGGAATGGGTAAATCCGCCTAGAACAGAGAACCAGACCTCAAAATAAGACGCTGTATCACAATGGCAGCAGAAATGAGAAAGATTGCATTGAACTTTTATAAGGAACTGTACCGTGTACCGCGCAACTACTGAAGGATCTACCAGAACTGAGAAAAGTACAAAAAGAAACACTGGACTTGGACATGGAACCCCGAGGACTAGCCCTGGCGGTACAGCAGTTATCCTCTGGGTGAACACCAGGCATTGATCGACTCCCAACTGAATTTTACAAACATTTCTGGAAAACATGGGGAGCAGACCTGTATGAGGTTTTTTAAATGGTTTATAAATAATGGGAAATTGCACACGGGTGGTTTTATCTCTCCTTCCAAAAAAAAGTGACTTAGGTGTCTTTAAAAAATGGAAGCCTGCGGCACTTTTATGTCTCGACTACAAAATCCTATCAAAATGTCTGTCAAATGCTCTGAAAGAACACATAATAGTGATAAATAAAATGATAAATACTGTGTGCCTGGATGTTTTTCTTGAACTGTTTCAAATCAACTCACACCATCTGGGTTTTTTATCTATAGACCAAGAAAAGGCTTTTTACAGAGAAGATCACACATAACGTTTTAATACACTAGATGCTTTTGGGACAGGTACAAGTTTTTTTTTTTTTAATCATGGATGAAACTTTTATATTCTGATGCTTGCATTATACTCAGGGTTGAGTGAGGACTTGGCTGCAGCGGTGGACAAGGCAAGGTCGTCCATTGTCTGTGAAACTGTACAGTTTGGCCATCAAACCTTTACTCTGTCAATTAATAACCAGCATGCAGGGTTATCAGTGTGAGGACTACAGGAGACGGTGGTTCTGTCAGCTGATCCAGACCATGTCATGGTCTTTGTTACAAAACAGGAAGATGTTCAAGCTCTTACTTGCAGTCTCGTTGTGCATCGAGTGTTATCAGACTTTCTGAAGACCAGACACAGAACTGCAGGACGTGGGTGCAGGGTGAGCTTCTGTGTGCTGTTTAAATTAAGTCACTAATATTACTCTAACACCTGTGATGGACTGGCACCCTGTCCAGGGTGTACCCCGCCTTGTGCCCGATGCTAATGGGATAGGCTCCAGGTTCCCCGTGACCCTGAAAAGGATAAGCGGTATGGATGGATATTACTCTAACAAAAGCACTCTTTCCTAAATCAAATGTTTTTATAGATAATATTTGTGTTTTTAAGGAAGATTATTGTAGAAATGAAGGCTTTTTTTTTAATAAAATCAAGTCTCTCTCTGTATCTCTCCTCAGCCCCGAGCCATCCACCAGCCAATGTGATGTGGATTCAGGAGGGGAATAATGTCTCCTTATCCTGGGACCCAGTGAAGGCTCTGGACAACGAGTCGGATGTTATAGGCTACAGGGTGCGATTCTCTCTCACACACACACACACACACATTTGTGTATGGTGGTATTTGTTACTAACTTTGATTTATTTTTTCAGGTATTATTACGTCAGGAGGGGCGTGGTCACAGTCAGGTCATGAGGACCCCGAACACGGCTGCGGTCCTCACGCTACCAGAAGGAGGAACTTATATTATTGAAGTGTGTGCCATCAGTGAAGGAGGCGAAGGAGCAGCCAGCTCTCAAATCAGAGTGCTCACATCCTCAGGTGCTTGTCCTCGTCCCTAAACACTGCGTCACATGACCTCTAACCACCTTAAATTCTCACTAATGAACAAAAATGAAAAATGTAAAAATTCTGTCCATATGGGGCGCACAGTGGATTAGCGGTTAGCATGTTCGCCTCACACCTCCATGTGTGTGTGTGGAGTTCGCATGTTCTCCCCGTGCTGCAGGGGTTTCCTCCTGGTACTCCGGTTTCCTCCCCAGTCCAAAGACATGTATGATTGGCTGATTGGCATGTCCAAAGTGTCTGTAGTGTATGAATGGGTGTGTGAATGTGTCCTGTAATTGATTGGCACCCCGTCCAGGGTGTACCCCACCTTGTGCCCCATACTCCCTAGGGTAGGCTCCAGGTTCCCCGTGACCCAGTAGGATAAGTGGTGTAGAAAATGGATGGATGGATGATATCTGAAAAGAAGAGAAGCTGCATTGGATAAGTAACTAATAAACACTGAGTGTTGCTGTCATGGTAAAATACTGAGTGATGGGGTGGTGTGATGCGTTTTATCCGTTTATAGTTACATTTAATGTTGTGGTGAAACAAGTTAGTTCCTGTTGTCACTTATGTTATAGCAGCTATAAACACTGTCTCCCTCACCATCCCTCTCTCTATTCTCTCTCTCTATTTTCTCTGTTCATGTAAGAATCACAGTTTGTGGTGTCAGTGAGAAACAGTAAAGAAGTGTAAACTCCTCTGTGCTGAAGATATCAGAAAACTTAAAGTTACAGCTTTACCTCTGACTGTTGCAAAGCACTGACACTGGAGACTCCTTCCGTAAATTTGAAATAAACAGCTCTTTACAGAAAACTTCACCACATCAATTACGATTGCGTAATAACGATAACATTAGAGCGAGAGCATTAATATAAACCTGCGTTACTGTCAGAGCCTCTGTTATAGAAAACTAATCACCACCTTCTGACCAATCACAATCCAGAACTCCACATCGCTGTCATATAATTAAAAATAAATCATGCAAAGTTATAGTGCTAAAGGAGAGACGTGGGTCAATAGCACCTCCATTTGTGGACAGTGAAGAAAACTTGAAGGTGAATTGAGTTAATAAAGCCATAGCTGCACTTCAGCTTAATGTCTCTTTAATTAGCTTTCCTCCACACACACCTACACGGCAGAAAAACCAATTACAGCTAATGTGACAAGATAAATTTAAAGTGTACATGGACAATAGACTTAACGAGCCTTTGAGGGGGAAAAAAAGACTTTATTTGCCAACTTGCAAATAATTCTTGGAGTTGAACTTTTGGCAAACCTCAGCAGATATTTCTGAGAAAGCTACAATCCATAATGTTCATATAAAGAGCAGGATGAAAATATAAACACCTCTGATCTCTCTGTTGTTCTGTAGGTGTGAGGGCGAAAAGTCAGCAGCGTTCTGTGCATTATCTGCCGTCAGTCTTCGCATGGACTCTTCTTCTCCTGACGGTCCTGATGGTGCCTTCTGCCCCGTGGTGAGGCATCTTCACCATGTAACTCTGCCCCCTGTGTGGAGGGAATGGACTCTCCCTACACCATACAGACTGCCGTGTTGGCCTGAACCATCTCCAGGACATAGGGGCTGGCCAAATGCAAGTGCTTCTTTATTCAACCAGGAATCCATCCATTTTTTTGCTACTGATTCTGTTGCAGTTTTTCTTCTCATTATCAGTGTTGTATCGTGCATTGTGCATAGAACGTCCTTATATTACACAAACTGCTGAACTTTTATCAAATCCAGCCTTCACTGAGAGCCGGGAACACTGAGGACTGAGACTCTTCATCTGACACGTCTCCATCCCTTTAACCCATGGCTGCCTAAACAAGTGAAGCCATTAAACTCAGCTTAGATAAGTGCATTGTTTCTTATTCACACATTAAGAATGACAGCAAGATGGAGGACAAGAAGTAGAAGAAAAGAAAAAACTAACAAAAACAACAACAGTGAAATGTTTTTATAGTGCCGAGTCTTTCCAGAATTCCTTTTTGTACATCATGTTAACTTAAAACTGGCGTGTGTGTGTGTGTGTGTGTGTGTGTGTGTGTGTGTCAGAGGGTTTTTTATGTTGTGTTTTTGTCAGTTTCTGATGCACATGCGAGGCTGCTGAGGGTCTGGGTGGGTGTGGTCAAGGTAGTCTAGAGGGCAGGGTTTTACCTGTAGTGCCCAAACACATCATTAGACAAACAGAAAGAATCAAAGAATCTGTGATGTCATGGTGAACGCTGAAATAAATGTGACGTATATTTTTCACCAGCGCGTGTTTTCACTCTCTGTTCTGAGGAGAACGTTGTTTATATTTTATTGTTGATGTTTTTCTGTAAAGCTGTTGTGACTTACAGACAGAACAGGAGCCGTTACCACCCCGTACACACACATCAGTATAAGGTTTTATTTTTAACTCCATATCAGATTATTTGCTGTTAAATGTCTTAAAGCAAATTATTTTGTGTTTTATATTTCATGCAGCCAATCAGTGACAGTCATGTCAGGTAATTGCGCAGAAGGACACGCCCCCAAGATATGATCTCCATTAATGCGGATATTTTTCACTCTATCTTTGATCATTTAAAAATTTTACCAAAATGCAAGAAGACTAAACACACGTCGTCGAAGCGGAGAGCACACTACACAACAGTACAGGTGACAGAAGTGTAAGTTTAGTGTTTTTTGTTTGAATTGTGTGTTTGCTTTTCACAGCATGAAGAACATTTATAAAAACGATGAGTCCAGCTGCTGATCTGTCTGGAAGTGTTTGTGTAATAGTTTCATCATTCCTCATGATGCTGTCGATCAGATCTTTTGATATAAAGCATCGCTCAACTCTAACAATTTTATTATCGAGATATTGATAGCTGTTATATTTGATATATATTCAGTTTCTGAGTCAGAGTGATGCATTTCATCTTCCAAATGCGTCTAGGTTTCCAATTTCATGGTCAATTACCAATTTACCAAAAACACAGGTTACCAATTTCATGGTCTCTCATCTCATTATTTAAAAAATGTCTGCGTTCCATCAGACTGTAATACTGAGATTTGTTAGATGATTATTCATAGTGTTCTCTGAGCTCAGGTGACTGACTGGGCTGCTGTCATTGTGCTTCCAATCTTAGAAGCAGCAAAGACCAGATTTTCTCTCGGCCATATTCAGCATCACCTGAAGTAGCTGTCAGTGTTGACCTGTTTCTTCAGCCTGCTCACGTCTCCATCTCCAGGGGACTGTCAGTCAAAATAAATTCCCTTCCAGTGTAATTAATGCCTGAGTGGAGCTGCCACGACTTGTGCTGAGAGTACTGTTAGCGCACTTTCTCCAAATCCCACTCATCCCCTAGAGTATGGCTGGACACTCCATTAGAACCCGCCAGCCGGCTCTGACTCACCTTCCCGGCTCTGACTCGACTTCATCCAGGGAAATGTTTATGAAGGCTTTCAGTAACCCAGGCCATGCTGAAATGTCTAAAAATAGCACATCAGCTTTAGTAATAGGAAGTCGAAGCATCTTCCCATCATTCAGTGGAGATAAAGACGTCAAAGTGAAATGTAGTTTATACCACTGTTATTGCGAGTAAATATCCAATTATTATAAAGTAGATTTAGAATGTACATTTATACTCAGTCCTTAAAAGTCAGTCATTTCAGTGTAACTGAGTTGCTATGAAACCTGGTCCCAGAAATAAATCCCCACTAGCGCACAGATGCACATCACACCCTCGTCAACTAATGCCTAAATTCAGACAAGAACATTTCAGGTAAGACCAGGTATTTGAAACGACACAGCGCTTTGGACTGGGTGACTCACTCTTCCTCAGCTAATACCAGGTCATTTTTTTTCAAACCAGTAACTTTCACACATCTGGAAGAAAGGTGTAGTGATACTTCATACTGTAAATATATAAATAACATCGCTATTTATAGCTTAAACAAGGAGCCCACACTGCGAAAATTATTCCTTACCAAGTGACAATATCTTCAGTATGGGGCAAACGTTTCTAATATTTCTTATTCTGAGATTATTATAAATTAAATATAAGATTGTTCAGCTTGTTTGAGATGTTTTTACTTATTCCAAGCTTTATATGTTTAATTCTTTTAGTAGATAATGTTGCTTCTTCCTTGAAATAAATACATATATTTAGCTAAATTATTTGCCAGTAGAATAAGACTATTTCAAACTTGAGAAAAAATGCCTAGAAATAGGTTTATTAATCTTATATTTTGTGTATTGTTATCTTACAATAGAAGATATATAAATATAACTATATTTAAGATATTTTCACTTTATACTTTGCAGTATAAAGTACATAAACAGGTCAGTTACTATTTGCTTCTATTTGGAATAAACTGATGGGCGTGGCGTTACTGTGAGAGAACCTGGGTGTGGTTAGAGTTACTGTGAGAGAACCTTGGCATGTTCTAACGTACCATGAGAGAACCTGGGCAGAGTTACTGTGAGAGAACCTGGGCGTGGTCAGGGTTACTATAAGAGAATCTGGGCGTGGTCAGGGTTACTATAAGAGAATCTGGGCGTGGTCAGGGTTACTATAAGAGAATCTGGGCGGGGTCAGAGTTACTGTAAGAGAACCTGTGCATGGTTGGAGTTTCTGCAGGAGTATTTAGGCAGAGTCTGTGGGTGTGGGTGGGTGTGGTCTGGGTGTCAGTGTAGGATCCTACTTACCTCGAAGGCAACATCTAGGGTGAGAAGACTCGGTAACAGGACACAAATAGAACACTACTGCAAGAACACGTAAACATATTTCCCTAGGTTCCTTCTCTCACTGACTGTAGATACCCTCCATCAAACCATCTAATGCTGACGGAAGCCCAGTCCAATGCAGGAAATTAACATCCTAATATAAAGCTGGAGAACCAAAGTTATTGAGGGGAGCAGAGTTTGATGTACACTCCAACTGCAACTCAAGCTGATGCTAATGCAGGAAAGCATCCGGGTCGTGTCTGATATAATGCAGTGTGCTGAGATCCTGAAGGCAGCTTGCTTCTGTCCATTATTGTTTTATGTATCCCATAATCCTGTGCATCAGCTCTGGTGCAGCAGCCAGTCTGGAGAACAATAGCGTTGAAATCCAGCAGCACAGCAGGCGAGAGGAAGCTGTTTGAGTTTAGATGTGATTCTGGATTATAAATCTGTGATGCAGTCACAAAATATTCACTCCATAATCCCTCAATGGTTATATAATTGCTTTAATGCTTTTATCCTAACACTATGTTCACACTAGACGGTGACGTGTAGCTTGTAGTTTGTCTCGTGTGGGCGTGTAGTGATGGTTACTGTTGTTGCTTGTGGGCGTGGCCACCTGCCCGCAGTGCCAAAACTGTAACTGGTTTGCTGAGCATGGTGTTACTGTGCTTGATCGTCCAGCCGACTCGCCTGACCCGAACTCCATAGAGAATCTACGAGAGACACCAGACCCGACAATACAGACGAGCTGAAGGCCGCTATCAAAGCAACCTGGGCTTCCGGAACACCTCAGCAGTGCCACAGGCTGATCGCCTCCATGCCACGCCGCACTGATGCAGTCATTCCTGCACAAGGATTAAAACCCTGAGCGAGTATCAGCGCATGAATTACCATACTTTTCACAAGGTCGATATTTCTGTATTATAAATTCTTTATTCTGATATTTTGAGATACTGGATTTATTATTTCCATGAGCTGCAAGCTTTAATCAAGATTAATAACAGAACAAGCTCGAAATATTTCCCTTCATGTGTAATCAATCTAGAATGAAGTTCCACTTTTTGAATGAAATTACGGAAAAAATGTGATGCATTTGAGATGCACCTGTAGCTTTCAGAGATACCGTAGCTTTTAAAGCTAACTAGCTAACACAAATTAAATATTGCACTACTAATTGTGAAAATGATTTATGTTGTGTGATTTATGTTACACTCGTACTAGCTTCATTCTCAGATCTGCTACGTCTTTCCAAGATACCTTTTTTCCTGGTGACGTCTCTATACACATTTAATGAGAGGTTTTATATGACAGGATAAGATCAAACTACAATTACAGATTTTTCTTCGATTCGTGTGTAAAAGAGTGAATGGAAACTAATCGCAGGTAATAAATCTGCTTTAGAATATCACTGAAATCATGACTGTACAGATGTATGTAGAGAGTTTCCTGTCGTTTACGAGTGAAAACATCAGGTAATGTAGATTTCCAAGGTCTGAGAACGTTACTCAGATATCTGTGACTCGTTCCTGCCTTTAAAGTTCGTTCCATCAACCTACAAAAACTCCTGCACTTCTGAAGCAGCATCGGTGCGGCTTATTCTGTATAATTTCCATGTGTGTGTGTGTGTGTGTGTGTCAGACCTATAGACATGCACATTAGTGCTGGAATACTCTCACACATACATTAATTCTGTTCATTCTGAAGAGGTTCTTTCTTCTCCTTTTTTATTAGCGTTTCCTTTGTTGGCCCTGGCTCTCATGCCTGCACACAGCCGCTAATGTGGTGACCTTTAATTATTCATGCATTACCTGTCGGTGTCTGTGCTTCTGATTTATGCTAATGGATTATGTAACCCACAAAGAGAGCGACGTGGCTCAGAGGGGCCGAGGATACAGCATCAGCAATTAGGACACACACTCCCTTGACTTTAGAGATGGAATAGTGCTCCACGGCTAGCCACTTAGCGGAAGGGTGTGAAACAGCTGTCATATCAGCCGGACTAATGCACTCTGAGAGCTGATTAACAATGGAGGAAATGTACAGCTGAGCAGAATGTAAAATCACATGGGTTCTCTCCTCAGCACTGCTCAGTCACACCACCGGAGACATTCGAGAACTCTGATGTAGTCATATACCTGAGATATTAAATATAATAAAAGGTGTATGGGTGCATTAGTGACTAAAAGTGCACTGTGTCCTGGGTCTAATGGAATCTGTTCTGTTTTCACTGAAACTTCATTATTTCTCAATTAATTTGAAATAGCTGTCAATGATTATAGCCGAACTATTAATATCTGTGTAATAGTTCTGCTGTATATCGTAATTAAAATCTCAGCTGGAACATCCGATCTATTACAAGACGAGAAGTTACGCTGAAGACCCCCTACTTTAACTCTGTAAATCAGTATAATGAATCTGCGCAGACAGCTGCAGCGACAAAATATGTTCATTTCATCAAGCTGTTGAGTTCATGACAGTGTCTGGTGCACATGTGGTGTCGTGCAGGAGGAGCTTTGCTAAAATTAGAAGATTGCAACAGAACTTTAAGATACAGACTGGCTTCCCAGCTGACAAAAAAAGGTCCCCAGGACGCCCCCTAAATGGCCTCTACAAGCGTCCCCCAAACGCCCGTGTGTAGGGTCACCAGACGTCCAGCAGCCATTCGGGACGCTTTGGGGACTTTCTCTGAAAGGAACACGTTCAGTAGTGTTATGATTCGAGATCCTCTGACGTCCTCGGAACGTCCGCCAGCGGACCGGACCAAATGTGGACCTCAGTGAACGTTCGGAACGTCCGGAGGACGTCCCCTGTTTGCTGGGTCAGGAGTTTTTATAGCATCAGAACATATCAGTTCAACGTCACCTTATTTATTAGCCATTCAGTAAGAGTCACTGGGAAAATGTGACACTCAGAGACGGTAACCCGAGCTCAGGATCAGAGCGGGAACGCTGGAGCCGTGAGGAGAGAACGCTAAATACTGCAGATTCATGAAGCAATCAACAATCTTTCATTGAGCAAGGAATAAAACATGACGGGGCATGCTGTTCCTGGAAAATAATCACTAACAGGGTGGTGTGATGGAGCGGCGATCCTGTTCCCACCCAGAAGCTGATTATTTCCCTTCAACAGCACGTCACGTGTTTTATTCCTCTTATGCCACAGCAATTTCCCAACAATTACAATTTTTATGTATTAAACAATGACACATCATATTTTTTATCCATTTATAGTTACATTTAATGTCTGTAATCATCAATATAATATGGGCAACATATCTTCTGTAAGGAGTTTATTTGACATGTATGCAGAGGTAAAGCTGTACATAAAGATGTACATGTACAGCGTCTTCAGAACAGAGTTTATGGTTTCTCCTGGGGAACCTGGAGATCAGGATTCTTAAGAAGTGCCTTAACAGCAACAACAACAACAACACTGTGACTGGGGGTCATATTTCAGTCAGACTCCATAATGACTGATGATAATTCAGAAGTGTAGCTCAGATCAGATACAGATGTAGTTTAATGGAGATTTGAAGGCATTAAGCTTGTTATATCCAGTAGAACTCATTTAAATGTTCTCAGCTTATGAAGCATCCTGGATTAGCATATGGAGAAGCACATAACTGATTTTTAAATATGAATCTTTTTCTGGTCTGTAATATTTTCCTCTTATTACTCTGAGGTCAAAATGGCATAAACATCATCTAAAGTTTTGTGTTAGAAGAACTGTTTCAGTTCAAACAGGATGTAAGCAGGACCTGACCTGGCCCGGTGTGGAGAAATGTTGCAGCACATATGGCTAATGCTGAAGGTGGTCATCACCTGACCCTTGCAGTGTTAGTCGTCTTATTGACGTGACCTTTCTGCCGTGTGTGCTGCTACTTTTATCCGCCCAGGTTAAATAATTCTGCAGGTCTATTATTTCGCACTTGATGGGTTCACTAATGCACTGACATGATGATCACAACGCCTCGCTCTTTCCTTTCCAGCGTACACAGATATGGAATGTAATTTGGAGCGATCGGAGCGGCCATTACAGCGCGTTTCCTCCTCAGGGTTCAAGTCTGATCAGGAGAAAACTAAATGAATTGACGAGAGCGTATTGATGTAAACAACTTAATTTGTCTTTGTCCTTTAATATTTATTTGTGAATATGCTTCTGTAATGAGAAATCCCAGCAGGAAAGTGCACTTTCATTTTTTATGTGAATTATTCAGGAGTATAGCTGCGTTTTTTAAAAGATTTTTCCAACAAGTAAGCAACTTCAGCACATCTTTACTCTGCGCTCAATTTGGACCTTTCTGCTAAAAGCGTTTGGTAAATCTCTTCAAGATTCAAGACACCCGGGGGACAATTTAGCATCGGCACTCCAGGAGAAGACGTGAAACTCTGACCAGATGTAACCCGAGCTCAGGATGGAAGCAGGAACTCGCTATATCACGTCCTGGTGAAAACACTGACGTGGGGATTTTTCCATTTTTCACCATTCTCAGCTGAATATTGAACCTTGAATAGATAGATAGAAGATGTTTGCAGTCGTGTACTTCACACTGGAGATGTGGAAATCAAACTGGAAAAAAGGTCTTTGAGATAATTAAGTGTTCTTAGCTCCATAATCAGGTTCCAGAAGAAGGTTCCTCCAGAGGGAAAACCGAAGCTCTTTAAGGCAGGGGTTCTCCAAGGCCATGTAGTCAGGGAGCACTTTAATCATGAAATAAATTCCACTGAACCCCTCAGTATAGATTTATTACATGAACATTATCTAAATGTGTTGATTTATTCGAGCCGGAGAGATTTTTTATTTCTGACTTGACTTTTTTTTTTAAATTTATGATTAAACTTTATTTATTTAAAGTGTTTATTTGTTTATTTCAAGTGATAGTGGATAATAATTCTAAGAGCTTAATAATAAATATGATAATATTGATTTCCCCAGACCTCACTTGCTTTAAGAGTTGGTAAGAGTGCAGTATAAAAATACTTTTGATTCACATGCTTTTACCATTAGTGAGGAGCGTTTGACTCTTTTCATTTCTGACCTTATTGATTCTTCCTGCTTCTCAAATCCAGCAGGTAAGTGGAGGTAATTTGTTCAAAATTGGTCATTTTGTTCCCGATTGGCTCTGCATCCAGATGTGCCGCGTGTTGAGTTTATAGTGCACCTCCATCCTCTTCTCTCGTTTAGACTTATATAACAGTGCAGTTCTGGGCGGAGATGCTTATTTTTTCATTGCAGTGTCGGGGTTAAAACACCTTCCAGGTGGAAGAGCTGGACTGTTCTCTGTCCTCTGCAGCGTGATGAAACGCAGAGTGAATGCAGATGTTGTTCTCACTCTGATGTCGGAGCCAGAACCTTGTCGTGCGGCCGTATACAGATTGATTGCTCTTCCTCTGAAGCAGAGATGCGAAGCGTCCTCTCGGGGATGTGTTGTGACCTCAGGACCTCCTGAGCAGTCTCATTAAAGCAAAAGTGAGTAATGAATCCTCAGCAGTATCCCTGTACACACACCCATCCTCTTTTACTCCATTTACAGTCCACTACAAATTGGACGGATTACAGGCTGGTCACGGCAGCGCCGTGCCTCAGATCAGACCTCGTCCTCCAGCTGGCTTCATGTTAATGACACTGGTGAAGAGGAAATCTTTACAGCATGTGCTGAGATTAGCAGACTGTATTGATTGGATTAAAGGAGCTCTTTTCAGCATGAAGTGGATCTCCTTTAGGCAGAATGTCCAGCTCGTCCAGGAGCTTCTACAGATTTCTGTCGTCTCCAACCATCACCACAATGTCACCATAAAAAGAGGGAGAAGATACGGTATATGATTAGTTATTAATCTGTGTTTTATTTACACATTAAATCATGCAGCAAAGAGTGTTCTATACAAGTACTAAACATTGTGTGTGTGTGTGTGTGTGTGTGTGTGTGTGTGTGTGTGTTAAAGTAAAATACTGTGTGATGGGGGGTGTGATGAAGTGAGTTACTGTTACCCCACTGAAGATGATTATTTTCCTCTAACAGCACATCCCCAAGTGTTTTATTCCTCTTACACCACAACAACTCACCCACATTACTATTTTTTCACTTTTAAAGAACACATCATACTTTTTATCCATTTATGGTTACACTGAATGTTGTGGAATGTTTGCAAAGTTCCTGTTGTCACTTACGTTATAGCAGCTATAAACACTTCCCTCACCATCCCTCTCTCTCTATTCTCTCTCTCTATTCTCTCTCTCTATTCTCTCTCTCTCTATTCTCTCTCTCTATTCTCTCTCTCTCTATTCTCTCTCTCTATTCTCTCTCTCTATTCTCTCTCTCTATTCTCTCTCTCTATTCTCTCTATCTTCAAGTTAATAAAATAAAAACGTGTTTGTGGTGTTAGAGAGAAACAGTAAAGAAGTGTAAACTCCTCTGTGATGAAGATGTGGGAAACGTTACAGCTTTACCTTTGACTGTTACACAGCGCTGACACTGGAGACTCCTTCCTTACATGTTACATAAACGTCTTCTTACTATATCAGTGACTACACACAGCTTTAATCCGTTATGTGGAGCATGCGCTGTACACGTGCCTGTGAATGAACCGTTACTATAGCAACAATAACGTATGATAATGATTTCTAAATGATAGGAAATCAAATATTTTAGCTAAAGTTTAATCAGAATGTGTTTGTGGAATAAACGTGTGTGGAGTAGATTAAGATTCTCAATTTTACGCTCTGCTAATATCAAATCTTTAGTTTACATTGTAATGGATTTTCAAATGAAAACCTTTAGCTAAGACGAAGTGATGATTGACAGCGATGATGGTGAATAATGAGGTTAGTGTGTGCTGTACACAGAGACTGTAGAGATTGAAGGGCAGTTTGATTTATTACGATCTCAGATCAGTGGAAACACAAGCCTGCTACAATTACATATCAATATCCGTGAAACAGAAAGAATCCATACAGCATGTCGAAGTCTGAGTGTCGGCTAAATGACCTCCTCCCCGAGCGATGACCATTACAGCAGCGTCTCTCTCAGTCTCCTGCTGAGCTGCTCACTGAGGGGTAATAATCTGCCCCCCGTATCACTCAGGAGGAAGATAGGGTGAATATTTTAGCAGAGTAAATGAGCATGTCTGAACATGGCCCACTGAGCAAAAGACCTGTGGTGTTAAACGGCACTGAGGACAAATCACTGAGAAACTCATCATCTGAATCTGAAAACTCATCTCATCATCTGAATCTGACTGTCTGAATCTGACTGTCTGAATCTCACCGTCTGAATCTCACCGTCTGAATCTCACCGTCTGAATCTCACTGTGTGAATCTCTCTGTCTGAATCTCACCGTCTGAATCTCACCGTCTGAATCTCACCGTCTGAATTTCACCATCTGAATCTCACTGTGTGAATCTCTCTGTCTGAATCTCACCGTCTGAATCTCACCGTCTGAATCTCACCGTCTGAATTTCACCATCTGAATCTCACTGTGTGAATCTCTCTGTCTGAATCTCACCGTCTGAATCTCACCGTGTGAATCTCAGCGTCTGAATCTCACTGTGTGAATCTCAAAGTCTGAATCTCACTGTCTGAATCACAGCGTCTGAATCTCACCGTCTGAATCTCACTGTGTGAATCTCACTGTCTGAATCTTACCGTCTGAATCTCACCGTCTGAATCTCACCGTGTGAATCTCACCGTCTGAATCTCACCATCTGAATCTCACCGTCTGAATCTCACCGTCTGAATCTCACCGTCTGAATCTCAGCATCTGAATCTCAGTGTCTAAAAATTCAGCATCTGAATCTCAGTGTCTGAATGTCAGCGTCTGAATCTCACCGTCTGAATCTCAGCATCTGAATCTCAGTGTCTAAAAATTCAGCATCTGAATCTCAGTGTCTGAATCTCACCGTGTGAATCTCAGCGTCTGAATCTCAGCGTCTGAATCTCACCGTGTGAATCTCAGCGTCTGAATCTCACCGTCTGAATCTCAACGTCTGAATCTCACCGTCTGAATCTCAGCGTCTGAATCTCACCGTCTGAATCTCAGCGTCTGAATCTCAGCGTCTGAATCTCACCGTGTGAATCTCAGCGTCTGAATCTCAGCGTCTGAATCTCAACGTCTGAATCTCACCGTCTGAATCTCAGCGTCTGAATCTCACCGTCTGAATCTCAGCGTCTGAATCTCAGCGTCTGAATCTCACCGTGTGAATCTCAGCGTCTGAATCTCAGCGTCTGAATCTCAACGTCTGAATCTCACCGTCTGAATCTCAGCGTCTGAATCTCAACGTCTGAATCTCACCGTCTGAATCTCAGCATCTGAATCTCAGCATCTGAATCTCACTGTGTGAATCTCAGCGTCTGAATCTCAGCGTCTGAATCCCAGCGTCTGAATCTCAACGTCTGAATCTCAGCGTCTGAATGTCAGTGTTTAAAAATTCAGCATCTGAATCTCGTCTCCTGTTTCCTTGCGTTTCCTGTATTTATTGTATATAACTACATATTAACTAGAATAAATAAATAAATGTCATGGGGCTTTTAGCTGCACTCTAACTGTGACATTTATTCTCATTTCCTGGTCGTATCTCCGGGCCTTTGTGCTATTGTAATGTCTATTCACTGTTCTTGTCTCCAGTAGTCTATTATTATTATTATTATTATTATTATTATTATTATTATTATTATTATTATTGTTGTTGTTGTTGTTGTTAGTGTATTATTTTAATTAGAAAATACACATTAGGTTAATTCATTATTCATGTTCTTTTCATATCACTTTCACTCTCAGCATCCTGAGAGTCTCTTCTGCAGTACAAATCATCTTTTATTACGTATTAATGAAGAAATAAAATACTAAAACTGTTAAACTGTCTTTGGGAATAAATGACATCCTGCATTCCAGGTCTACCATCATGTCTAATAAAACATAAAAACGGTAAAATAGAAGTGAATTTCTCCGTATTATTTATTTTTTGTTTTGAAAACTCTTTTCATCTTGGCTCGTGCCGAAATATTTGATTTGTAGTATTTTATTGTGATTCATGATAAAGTTGTTTCGTGTGGTTCCTCTGATCCTCCTTCTTCCAGTCTCCTTCATTAATCACACATCAGTATCAGAAGCTTGATGAGTAAACCTGGTCACGTCTCTGATTCCTTCATCATAAACACCGCTTTGTTTTCCACAGCACTAAAGTAAAATGTGAAATATTATTTTTATTGTGCTGATTTCGACTGTCGCAGTAAACTGTTTTATCCACGGAAATTTAATAGAAAGATAAATGTTTAATATAAATACACAGCAGCTTGTGGAGATTTAGTGGGATTAGTTCAGTGACAAGAAACTCAAATGATTTATACCTCAGTACAACAATAACTAATCTTTCAGAACAAGAAGAAAAGGACAAGTAAAAAATGTCAGATTTAAAATCTTTAAATAGGAAAATAGTTTTTAATTTGTTTAGGTATTTGGAAAAGCACGATGTTTTAGTTGAAATACAGCGCACTTATTTATTCTTCTCTCTGACTGATCTTTTTTTCTTTAGTTTACTCTTTTTTTCTGTCATCTATTTTTTCTTTTCCCTATTTCAATTTTTCCTTTGTTCTTTTCTTTCCTTCCATCACATTTTTTTCATTTCTTTCATTCTTTCTCTTTGCATCACTTTCATTTCTTGTCGGTTTTCTGTAGGAAATATAAATACAGCTCTTTTTACATTACAGCAAAATTCTGAAATCTGCTTTGTTTTAATAGTCAGTAAATGTCTTAAAGTTGAGGTCTCTCTCACTCACACACACACACACACACACACACACACACACACACACACACACACTCGAGTGCTTCTTTAATGAGGAGGTAAATATGATTTATTTTTCTTTTACACTCGGTTAAATATTGCTTTTATGTCTTTTTGTAATTAAACTGACATTTTGCACTCTAGAATCTTGGTGCCGTTACCCACAATGCACCACGCTGAAATAAACGACAGAACAGCCTGTTACTGCTGCTAACAATGCTTTTGTTTACATGTGAGTATGAAGATCCAGCATGTGATTAGAGTTCTGAGCTCATTAAACTCCTCTGCTGTGGACCGGCCGAGCCGTTTCTCTTCTCCAATGGGAAAAAAATAAAGTCATTACAGGACTAAACAGTCTCAGAGCCTCTCTTACACACACACACACACACACACACACACACACACACACACACACACACATATGCTTGTTGTTTTCTCATTACTTTGATTATTTTTTCCCATTTATTTCTCCAGCACGGAGATCACAACCTGCTGGTGGAACCGTGTCTCCTCTCGACTTGTTCTGCACTCGTTCTTGCTCTGTTTTACATTAACAGTGTGCGAGAGGCCATTAAACACAACAAAACACAGGCTTTAATTTGTGTTGCATGGTGGTGGAACATTATAGGACATGAACAAGTGACATCACAGGGTTCAAAGGTCATGAAATGAGTTCCTGTATCATTTATAGGTCCTCATTTTGGAGGAATTAAACCTGGGAAGGGTTCCGAGAAGAACAAAAATACTGCATTAACCATTTAAAACTTACAGTCGCTCCACTTACACAGGCTCAAAAGTAATTGGACAATTGACTGATAGGCAGGTTCATGGCCAGGTGTGACCGGTTTCTTGTTATTTCATGACAAATTAAGAAATAAAAGGTCCGGAGTTGATTCCAAGTGTCGAATTTGCATTCGGTAGCAGTTCATGCGAACTCTCAACATGTGGTCCAAAGCGGTGTCGATGCAGGTGAAGGAGGTCGTCTGAACGTCTGAGCCGTCTGAAAAAACAAAACAGACCTATCACAGAGAGAGAGAGAGAGAGAGAGAGAGAGAGAGAGAGAGAGAGAGAGCAGAAACTTTAGGAGAGGCCAAATCAACAATCTGGTACATTGTTAAAAAGAAGTAACGCACTGGCGAGCTCATCAACACCAAAAGGCCTGGAAGACCACAAAGGCAACTAAAGTGGACGATCGCAGAATTCTTTCCTTGTTGATGTCCCTTCAGAACATCTAGACGAGCATGGAGAAGGAAAGGAAGGACTCATGATCCAAAGCATACAACATCATCTGTCAGACATGGTGGAGGAAATGTTATGGCATGGGCATGTACGGCTGCTGATGGACCTGGTCACTGGTGTTTACTGCTGATAGAAGGAGCAAGATGAATTCTGAAGTGAATAGAGCTTTACTTTCGGCTCAGATTCAATCAAATTCTGCAAAACTTATAGGACAGCGCTTCACAGAACAGATGGATAATGGCCCAAAAGGTACCGTGAAAGCAACCCAAGAACTTCTTAAGGCAAAGAAATTAAATGTTTTATAATGTCTGATGTCCTCAACCCCATTGATCTGCTTTACACTTACTGAAGACAAAACTGAAGGCAGAAAGACCCACAAACATGCAGCGACTGAAGGCAGCTGCAGTAAAGACCTGGTTCCAGACGTCAGGCAGTCATTAACCACAAAGGATCTGCATCCAAATATTTCAAATAATACTAATATTTATGATTATGTTCATTTGTACAATTAATTCCTAAATGGTTAATGCAATATTGTTAAATAAAGCTAAAAGTCGTCATTTCAATCACATCTCGATTGCTTTGTTTCAAGTCCATCGTGGTGGTGAACAGAGGCAACATTACCAAAACTGTCACTGTCCAAATACTTATGGACCTGACTTTCTAATGGTGCTGTGTCTTTGTCACACACTCAGTTCTCGTCTCCGCCTGAGCCTGAAATGCAAAACAGCAGCAACGTCCATGTTGGAATAAAGACAATTCACCGCTCTATTAGAAGAAAAACACATGGCTAATAGCGTAATAGCTCAGTGGGGTGTCAGATTAAAAAGTAAAATAAATAATGAGCGTGCAGCAGGTCATGTCTCTGACCACTTTTTAACAAACTTCAGAGCAGAGAAGGAGATCATATCAGTCCACATGAGATTTGTCGGTGAATTCGTTCCACATTTCCATTAGAAACAGATGGAAATTGAAAATGAGCATGAGAGACGCAGCATGAGAGAACAGAGAACAGAGATCTCATCCACTTCTGAACAAAATCACTGTTGGGATTATAAGAGCTAAAAACACGACCTACAAAACCACAGCTTTCTCACAAAAATTTCACCCTTACATTGCAAATATAATAAGGTATAAAATATAGTATCTGTGCCATCTCTATTCATAATAATAATAATAATAATAATAATAATAATAATAATAATAATAATAATAATAATAATAATAATAATAATAATAAGGGAGACACAGCTGGTGGCTAACAGAGCATACGGCAACAAAACAAATATGATAACATGGAACAAAATAAATACATGCCACATCGCTCGTCCTGTGGATTAATAACGAGGGCTTCCTGCAGTGAACACCAAACAACCTGGGATTGAAACGTTGGCTATTGTTTCAGCAATTTCTTCAAGCAGTACCTTCGATAGTTACCAGACTGATTCCAACACTCAGGTTTACATTTACATTTACATTTATTCATTTACTCATCAGAGGCTTTTATCCAAAGGGACTTACAAATGAGGAAATACAAGCAAAGTGAATGATCAAGCAGAGAACAATACACGTAGTGCTACTGTACAAGATCTTTAATTGAGTTCTAGAAAAGCAAAGTGCACAGAGTAGAGGTGTAAGAGCCAGAGTAAGTTTTTTTTGTTTTGTTTTGTTTTTTAGGGGTTGGTTAGGTGTTGACAGAAGAGGTGGGTCTTTAGCTGTTATATGAAGATGGTGAGAGATTCTGTGGTCCGGATTGAGGTTGGAAGTTCATTCCACCACTGAGGAACAGTTAGTGTGAAGGTTCTGGAAAGGAACCTTGCGCCACGCTGAGTAGGCACTACTAAGCGTCGGTCGTTGATTGATCGCAGATTGCGTGAGGGAACGTAAGCCTTCAGGAGAGTTGAGGTAGGAGGGCGCTGTTCCAGACAAGGTCGTGAGCATCAAGGCCTTGATTTTGATGCGGGCGGCTACAGGAAGCCAGTGGAGGGAGATGAAGAGGGGTGTGGCATGGGTTCTCTTGAGCTGGTTGAAGACGATAACGATAACAGGTTGGCCTACCTGAGGCTGCAACAACAACCCAAGAAACCAGCGGAGGATGGAACACTAGAAGGATGTCATGTGGTTCTTTTACTATGCCAAGTAGAACATGGTGGAGTAGTCAAGGGCACATACATATTCTGGCATAGACGGAACCAAATATCTTCCTGCCCATCATTGCAAACATTCTAGAGAAGACCAGGAGATGGATTATAAACAAAATAAGCTCACAGACAGCAAGTACAAGAAGATCTTGGAGGCTATCAGGATGCAGAACAGCACTGTCAGTGTCACCAGACTGCTCAACCACTCCAGACACCATCTTTGAAATATCAGTTTCTGATCCTGTGACTCCCCCAACAACTGAGGAGGATACTGAGACATGTAGCTAGAGACATGGAAGCATGGATTGCTGCCAAACTGCTTGGATTCCACTCTTTTGACCTCAAAAACCATAAGAGGCTGAATGAGCTACACAGAAACTTAAAAGGGTATCAAAGCTGTGAATCAGGTTCTCTCTAGGATTATCAAGGATGACCACTTAAACCTCACAGACAGCGGTCATCGGAGAGGTCAAAGAGAGAGTCACAAAACCAAGAGAAGGACCAGCATGGAAGAGGAGGATTCGATGAAAGATCATCCATCAGAATGACCTCTACATACTTGAGGAATTAATGAAGGGAGTCACAACTAAACAAGTACACACCAAGGTCAGAAGCATCTACTGCGATTATTAGGCAGATAGAAAGAACACCACCAAGCTTAAGCAATTGATCAAGATGAAGCTTCAGGCCAGAACCCAGTGAATGAGAAGGTTCACAGAGCAGAGTGAGCACTACCACCAGAGCTCTTCCATGAGGACACAAAGGAGTTCTACTGCCAACTAAATGACCTGAAAGGTGACCTCAAGGAACCCACTTCTTAGGAATAAGTTGAAGAAATTCCTGAAGGAATCCTGGAAGATGGCATCACCCACAACTCCAAAACTACTTGAATCCAGCAGGAGGAAGAAGTGCACAGACCAACCAGACACGCATCTGAAAATACCCTGGCCCAGATAAACTTCAGAATTTCTGGATTAAGCATCTATGCACCTTGGATGAAAAACTAGCCAGAGCCTTAAATCATGTCATGCAGGACCCATGCAACAACCCCAAGTGGTTAACATCTGGAATCACATTCCTTCTTTCAAAAGGCAAGGACAGAATAGAGCCAAAGAACTACTGACCCAATCATTTTCCTGTCTACAACATACAAGGTCTTCACAGCCATTATCACCATGAGAATCTGCAATCACCTGCTGAAGAATGGCATCCTTCCAGAAGAAAGGCTTCAAGAGGCTTCAGAAAGATGATTGTGACTCAGGCAAAGAAGATGAAGAGAAATCGAGGCTTGGACAGACTACAAGAAAGCCTTTAATGGCGTGCCACATTCCTGGATAACTGAAGCCCAGAGATTCTATCAAGTACACTAAGCATAACTATCAGCTGGTTTGTGGAGGCATCTGTGAAAGAATGGACAACTGAAAAGCTTCTTCCACCAAGGAGGATGTGTCGAGACCGGAAAAACCATGATCAAGTGAGGAATCTTCCAGGGGGACTCACTGTCTCCTGTTATCTTGCTTACACTGACACCACTAATAAACATTCTGCATAGACCGAGTCTTCGATGTGCAGCTGATAAACAGCACAGCATCTCAAGCTGCTCACCAGTGTTGAGTATCCACTGGAACAAGTCCTGGTAACCATCAAAGTGTTCAGTAAAATAGAAAATATGATGATGGATTTATTTGCACACAGAATAAAATATCAAATAAATTATTATTAATATAAATAATATGATAAGTCATGCTTCAGCTTCATACAGGAATGCTCTCTGGATCAGAAGATGGTCTCCAAGAGCTCACTCTTAGCTTCACAGGATTTTTATGCTAATCACAGTGAATTTGTGAATGGAGGAATATAGTTCTGATGAAAGGACATGATTTATCTGTGATGAGCTGCGACTGTCTCAGAGCAAGAGAAAAGCCGCTGCCTGGTCTCAATGGTTTTGAAGAGTGTAAACTGAACATCTCAGAGCTTCAACAGCGAGAGGAGGGATTACAGACTGGCATGGGGCTGTGTAGTATGTCTGACATGGTGCCAAAAATATTTATAAAGTGGAATCGGGTTTAGTAACCTAGCAAACTCATTTCTAGAACACACATACATTAATAAACACAAAATTAGTTTTCATTTAATTACTTTGAATAATTTTAGGGAATATTTTTCTCTGCCACATGAGCAATGGAAACACGTCTAAAAATAATATTAACTCTGTAAGAAATGTCAGAGAGACTTGTTTAAACTTAAATTAACTTAATTCATTTATCCACGCTGCTGCTGAGTTCTGGATTGTGATTGGTCAGAAGGGGGTGATGAGTTCTCTAGAACAGCGGCTCTGACAGTAGCGCTTTATATTAATGCACTCGCTCTAATACCTTATCGTTTCTATAGTAACAGTAACTCATTCACAGGGACGTGTACAGCGCACACTCCGAGTTTATTACTTACGTACTTACATATATTTCCTTAATTAAAAATTAAACATCTGTGAGAGCCAGAAACCAAACAACAAAACATGCCACACCCAATTCCTGACCAATCACAGAACAGCCCCATGTGCACACAGTTAATATGGATTTTTGACCAACAACAGGGAGTTTTAAAAAATCACAAATATTACAATGAGAAAAATAATGTCAATAAAATACATAGATTTCAAGTTTGTAAACAGCTCATTGATCCTGTATGAAAAATGGAGCCTTTAAAACAGTTCAATAATTCTCTTTCTGAATGATTTCTCCAGCTAATTGTGTTGACCTTTAACCTTTTAAACTGGGATAATCAGCACCCTGAGCTGTATTAATTACATCCAGCAATGCTGAGATTTAAATAGTGATTTTATGAACATCGAGCCTCTGTTTCAGTCTGACCTTCTACATCATCTGCTGTAATAATTACTGCAGTAACGCTGTGATTCATATGTAAATTCACATTAAATACACTAAATCAACTATAAGCTAAACTTTAAAAGTTAAGTTTAATTTGAGAATTTTTAGTTAATTAGATGATAGAATTTCAGAGTACTGGCTATTCAGGAGTGATAATGTGATCAAATTAGACCACTTGAATTTTGGATCATTTGATCATAAACAGCACAAACATGTTTATGTGAATTGAATAATTGTCAGGTTTAATCGGACTTAGAATAAGAAATGTGGAGAAAAATGTTCTGTGTGTCCTTAGAGGAAAACTGATAATAAATCCTGTATGAGTGAAGCTGTAATTAATAGATTTGCACTCACTAATTACTTATTGCCTCCTTGCTTATTGATTCTGGGGATCAGGAGCTCTAATTGCAGTTAGATCCAAATGCAAAATAAATAAATAAATAAATAAAAACAATCCATTAATCTGTCCTTGGAGTTTGTCTGAAAGGTCGTGTGGGTTGTCTACAGCAATATCTGACAGAGAGAATTACAAGTGATGGTAAAATAACGCAAATCATTCACTCTACAACACCCTGACATTCAGAACCCTGACATTCATACTGTATTTACTCTACCCATAAGTAAAAAACAATTCTACACCAACATGAATTTGGTAGATAATTGGTGAATAGTACTAATAAGTGGGTGCCAATATTTACACTCTCTGACCAGAGTCCATTTAATCAACATTTATGAATTCACCTTTATAAGTGCTTTCTTCTGGGCCGGGTGGTGGATCTGGAGTCTATCGCAGGAATACTGGCACGAGGGATGAATACACGCCGGATGTGACAGCAGTCCACCTCAGATATTTATTAATATGACACATTTGGTGTATAATTTTCATGAAATTATTGTAACTCGGTTAAACCAATAAACCGGACTGTGTGCTAGCAGCAGTGGCAGCTGGTGGTTATTAAATTAGGGGAAACACACCTGTCTGTTATAAACTTTATATATTGTAGGTGTGTTTTATGAGTTTTTGTGTTTGTTTATAAAGATTGTTTAAGATCAGTAACGCACTGTGAACTGTTAATACACTATAAACTCAGCAAAAAAGAAACGTCCTCTCACATTCAACTGCTTTTATTTCCAGCAAATTTCTTAACATGTGTAAATATTTGTATTAATATAAAAAGATTAAACAACTGAGCTATAAACTGAAGTTTCACAGACATTTGAGAGACAGAAATGGAATAATGAGTCCCTGAACAAGGTGGAGGTGGATATCAGAAGGAACAGTCAGTATGTGGTGTCTCCTCCAGCTGCTTTAAGTTCTACAGAGCATCTCATCCTCATGGACTGCACCAGATCGGTCAGTTCTTGCTGTGAGATGTTCCTCCACTCTTCCACCAAGGCATCTGCAAGTTCTCCATCACGTCTGGAGGACACACGCTTACATGTAATTTTCCACTGCGAGGACGATCAGCTGTCCTTCCTGTCTCCCTGTAGCACGTCTCAGGTGTCTTACATTACACACATTACAGTTTATTGCTCTGAACACATCTGCAGTCCTCATGCCTCCTGCAGCAGGTCTATGGCATGTTCACGCAGGAGATCAGGAACCCTAGACATCTTTCTTCTGGTGTTTTTCAGAGTCAGTAGAAAGGTCTCTTTGTGTCCTAAGTTATTGTACCTGTGACTTTAATCACCTTCCTCCTGTAAACTGTTCGTGTCTTAAGGACTGCTCCACAGGTGCATGTGCAATAACTGTTTACAGTTCATTGAACAAACATGAAAAACATCATTTAAACCCTTTCCAATAAACATCTGTAAAGATTTTCTGATTTTATACAATTTAAAATATAGTCTCCTGAAAAAGGGACGTTTCTGTTTTTGCTGAGTTTAGTAGGCCTGTAATATCTTAAAATGGAGTAACTGGAAAAAAGCTCCTTGATTTATAATTTATAATTTATGAGGATCATTAATTCAGAACTGTCTAAAAGCCCTAAAAATCACTGAAAGCACTGAGCGTGTAAAGTCTGAGCCGATCGTGTTTTCCTGAGTAAGCGGTGTTAATGAGAAACACTGCATCAGCAGCTCCTCGGCGCAGGGCGAGTAAATCCGGGCGTGTCCATCAGGGCTGAGATGACTCTCAGGGTGAGGACTGAGCGTGAGACAGTTCTGACACAGTAAGAGAGACAGATTCAGAGAGGAGGAGGTCAACAAGGAGGAAAGCAGATCTTCTCTCCTCTCACACAGCTGCTGTGTTCACAAACTAAACAGACGACCCGAGTGTGCACAGCTTTACCGCTAAGATCAGACGACCGGAAAGGAAAGACAGCTGTTAAACCATTTCCAAGATGAGATCTGAAAGAATTCATTTGTTTTGCACAAATTACAAAGTGTAAGAAAGACCGTGAGAGATAACACCCCCAAACTGAAACTTAACACGAACAGTAAAAAAACAAAACAATGTAAAGTGAAGCGTTCATCTGAACTGCTAAAAACTCTAACGCCATTCAGTCGAGACTGTTTTTGTGTTCATGGAATCAAGCAGGAAATTCTCATTTAGCTTTAAAGAGGAGGCTGTATATAACTGTACATATCTGTATATCTCTGTATATATCTGTATATAACTGTATATATCTGTATATAACTGTATATAACTGTATATATCTGTATATATCTGTATATAACTGTATATATCTGTATATGACTGTAGTTTAACTGTATACATCTGTATATAACTGTATATAACTGTATATATCTGTATATAACTGTATATATCTGTATATAACTGTATATAACTGTATATATCTGTATATAACTGTATATGACTGTAGTTTAACTGTATACATCTGTATATAACTGTATATAACTGTATATATCTGTATATGACTGTAGTTTAACTGTATATAACTGTATATATCTGTATATAACTGTATATAAATGTATATAACTGTATATATCTGTATATATCTGTATATAACTGTATATATCTGTATATGACTGTAGTTTAACTGTATACATCTGTATATAACTGTATATAACTGTATATATCTGTATATAAATGTATATAACTGTATATATCTGTATATGACTGTAGTTTAACTGTATAGATCTGTATATATCTGTATATATCTGTATATAACTGTATATATCTGTATATAACTGTATATAACTGTATATATCTGTATATGACTGTAGTTTAACTGTATACATCTGTATATAACTGTATATAACTGTATATATCTGTATATAAATGTATATAACTGTATATATCTGTATATGACTGTAGTTTAACTGTATATATCTGTATATATCTGTATATAACTGTATATATCTGTATATAACTGTATATAACTGTATATATCTGTATATGACTGTAGTTTAACTGTATACATCTGTATATGACTGTAGTTTAACTGTATACATCTGTATATATCTGTATATAACTGTATATATCTGTATATATCTGTATATAAATGTATATAACTGTATATATCTGTATATGACTGTAGTTTAACTGTATATAACTGTATATATCTGTATATATCTGTATATAACTGTATATAACTGTATATATCTGTATATGACTGTAGTTTAACTGTATACATCTGTATATATCTGTATATAACTGTATATAAATGTATATTACTGTATATATCTGTATATAAATGTATATATCTGTATATAACTGTATATAAATGTATATAACTGTGGACGTTTATGGAGATTTCCACTCACACGCAATGCGCTCTAAAATGAAAAGCTGCAGAAGGACAGAAGCACACAGAAGTGTTCAGAAGTTTCGATGAAATGAGAAAACATGTCATTCATAGAAAGGACAACGTGTCCAGCATTACCGTAACGTATTTTGAGTGAGTCGGATATTAGATTAATTATATCAGTGTTTAGTGAGATAAATTATCAGAATAACAGAAAACTAACAGGTGCAATGGTGCATAAGAGAACATAACTTACTCTCATTATAGTATATATATATATATATATAAAACAGTGACTAATTAGACTGTAAAATGTAGAGTGTTGTGTGTCAGGGAACTGACTTACTCATTTTCATGATTCATTTTTTTAATCTGTTATAATAAGACCATTTTAGTGTCACAACCGAACCCACTGTAGATCCAGGAGCCACCACAACTCCACAACCCCACCACCACTCCACAACCCCACCACAACTCCACCACCACTCCACAACTCCACCACAACTCCTCCACAACTCCACATCTCCACCACAACTCCACATCTCCACCACAACTCCACCACAACTCCACATCTCCACCACAACTCCACATCTCCACCACCACTCCACAACTCCTCCACAACTCCACATCTCCACCACAACTCCACAACTCCACCACAACTCCACAACTCCACCACAACTCCACATCTCCACCACCACTCCACAACTCCACCACAACTCCACCACTCCTCCACAACTCCACCACAATTCCACCACAACTCCACATCTCCACCACCACTCCACCACAACTCCACAACTCCACATCTCCACCACCACTCCTCCACAACTCCACAACTCCACATCTCCATATCTCCACCACCACTCCTCAACTCCACCACAACTCCACATCTCCACCACAACTCCACAACTCCACCACCACTCCACCACAACTTCACATCTCCACCACAACTCTACAACTCCACCACAACTCCACAACTCCACCACAACTCCACCACAACTCCACAACCCCACCACAACTCCTCCACAACTCCACATCTCCACCACAACTCCACAACTCCACCACAACTCCACAACTCCACCACAACTCCACAACTCCACCACAACTCCACCACAACTCCACAACCCCACCACAACTCCTCCACAACTCCACATCTCCACCACAACTCCACAACTCCACCACAACTCCACATCTCCACCACCACTCCACAACTCCACCACAACTCCACCACAATTCCACCACAACTCCACATCTCCACCACCACTCCACCACAACTCCACAACTCCACATCTCCACCACCACTCCTCCACAACTCCACAACTCCACATCTCCATATCTCCACCACCACTCCTCAACTCCACCACAACTCCACATCTCCACCACAACTCCACAACTCCACCACCACTCCACCACAACTTCACATCTCCATCACAACTCCTCCACAACTCTACAACTCCACCACATCTCCACCACAACTCTACAACTCCACCACAACTCCACAACTCCACCACAACTCCACCACAACTCCACAACCCCACCACAACTCCACCACAACTCCACAACTCCACCACAACCCCACCACAACTCCACCACAACTCCACAACCCCACCACAACTCCACCACAACTCCACATCTCCACCACAACTCCACCACAACTCCACAACTCCACCACAACTCCACCACAACCCCACTCCAGTCTGAACATTACATCATCACCCTCACCTGCTGACTGAATACACCTGTTTCCTGTCTCAGCCCCAGTCCTGCGCTGTGTTAAACACCCTGCGTCTCTGAGTGTTTATTCCTGCTGAGTGTTTTCTCATCTCTGACTCCACTTTACTGTTGACGTGACTGTTCTGCCTTGCATGTGTTTGTGTTTAGTCACCTGACCTACACCTGCTTACCGTTTATGAGTTTATGTGATGATTTGGATTTGTTAACGGCGCTCGTGATTCAGTCCATGTGCTCCTGCTCCATGACATGTGGGACTTCGGTAGAAAACTGTTTAGTAAAATCATGTGGTTTGTTTAAGAACGCTGCCTCAGCACACAGCTGTTATATGTTCTACAGTGATGATGGTCAGGATTTTAAAGTTTATTATGTTTGTGGAAATTAGATATTGAGTTTTGGAATTTTTTTGGTCCTTTGCTCTGATTTTGTGACTCAGACATGGCGACCCTCTGACATTTTTAAATGTACTATTCTTTCTCTCCTCTTAAAACAGAATGAACCTCCTGGACACATTTTTTATTGAATTGGGACGGTCACGTTGTTCCTGAAGCAGCACGGCCGTTCCTGTTCTGTCTGAAGCACAAAGACACACAAGGAGACTGACAGGAACAGTCGATGAATGACAATGACAACATTTTAACATAAATCTTTAACGGGTCACTGTCACACAGAGAGTTTGACTGGCATGGCTGCTGAAGTGGGGTTTGAAAGAGATGAATAAAAGACTTTAGATAAGCTTTTTGTCTGTACGTGTTAAAAACCGTGCCCTTGACACTCTCTCTCTCTCGCTCTCTCTCTCTCTCTCTCTCTCTCTCTCTCTCTCTCGTTCATTTCGGCAGTCTCCCAGCAGTCTGATTTCCTCGTAAAGGCCACGCTGATCAGGTAATATGGGAAAAGCTCTGAGATACGAGCAGCACGAGAGAAACAAAGTGGGGAAAGGGCAAACCAGCACAGATCACAGGTGCAAATGGAAGATTACAGACGTAAAGCGATCCCGAGCTGCCGTCTCCTGCCTCTTTAGGGCGTGTGGTGAAAGTGGGTTAGCTCACAGTGTGCAGTTTAGACACTGATGGATGAGGAGATATTTAGAGGAGTGGGCTGGGAAGCCATGTGCAGTTTAGTAACGCACACCATCATCAATCTGCTCTCTGCTCGGTTTAGCAAAAGTCCTATCATGAACAACCATCTGCATCCTGAACCCACGACTGGTCCAAACCCGCCGGCGTGCGGTTAACCACCAACCGAGGTCTGATGGCGCTCTCGAGTGGTCTTCAGGGATGTTAATAACGTCTAACATTTCAAGGTTAAGCAGCCAGAGGAACAGGATCTGATTACGGTACATTTTACACCTAATACCTTCCTAACGTTCAAAATTATTTACATCCTGCCATGCAACTGAATTCTTCAGGGTTTCTTACACTAAAGATATAAACTGCATAAATTGATCTAATTGGTGTCGTTGTGCCTTAATGCATCAGGAGGCTCCGAAATCAAATAACACATCAATCCATAATAATTATAATAATAACAATCTTCAACAGTCAAACACACAGCAAATCTGACCAGGAAATACTATGTGTAATTAACATGAATACCACGACACACATGGAAAAGATGAAGCATGATTCAGTGCGTCGGCTTTTCCTCACGTTACACAGCTGATCACATGCTCAGATTCATGAAGCCTGAAGAATGCTAACCTTAAAGCCTGTAATGTCGCCTATGGTTAATATGTTTAATATGGTTAATATGGTTTATTGTGTTTTAATGAAACAGTGCAAATTAAAGCGTTCTTAATTATGAGCAGCTGAAGATGGAGTGAAACGGAGTTAAACAGGTCAGTAATAAAGCATTAATACTCTTCTGACAGCTAACTAGGGAAAAGTAAGTATTATTTACATTTACGGCATTTGGCAGACGGCGTTATCCAGAGTGACTTACATTTCTCTCATTTATACATCTGAACTGTTGAGGGCCTCGCTCAAGGGCCCCGCAGCGGCAGCTTGATGGTGCTGGGATTTGAGTTCACGACCTTCTGATCAGTAGTCCAATGTCTTAACCACTGAGCTAACCACTTCCCCCATTCTTATTCTTAGTCTTCTTCTTATTATTATTATTATATTATATTATAGCGCCACCCAGTGTGTTGGAGTGCTGAATCTCATGCTGTACAAAGTGCGACACACAAAGTCACGTTTCAGTCACGTTTCAGTCACGTTTCAGTCCTGCTGACGATCTGCCGATGTTTTAACAGCCTATAAAACTGTATTTTCCACGTTTGCCGATCATGCGGGGTCGAAGTTGTAAGTGATTTGGCTGAAACAATCTAGCTCGTGATGTTGTACAACATACTGTAGAAAGTTTAGTGTCTCTCTCCATAGTATTCATTTCACAGTTGGCTTTAGAATCCTTGCACTAATTGGAGTCAAATCTCGGAGTCTGCGATGCTCCAGTAATGAGTTACTCCAATTACAGGGGAAGTGAGTCTAATTAGATTTGGTGATTAGATTTCCGGGATTGTACAAAATGCACAGTAATGTTGTTGCAGTCGCCAATAAACGAGGTTATAAAAAACAGAAAGCCGTGTAGACGTGATGTCTGTACATACTGTGGTCTGATTCCAAACTCCCACCTGCTGTGAGGTGAGCTTTCCATTTTCACTCAGTTGGAGAAAATCTGTCACAGTGCTGTAAAGACTCACCTCCATGTTACTGTAAATAATTATCCAATGATTATACATTATACATTATACATAAACATATACACTATACACCATACATATATCATCCAATTAATATCTCAATCCCGTAGGTCTTAAAACTCATCAGTTACAGTAACACTGTATAGGAATACAACAAGGAACATAAATGATTCTATTATAGGAAATTATATTATAACAGTCCTAAAAGTATATAAAGAGAACCCGATTAAACACATGAGACAAAATTATTATACTCAGTCAGTTATTTATTGAACGATGCAATATTACACATCTGTGAGGGGTAAAAGTATGTGCACCTCTAGGATTAGCAGTTAATGTGAAGGTGAGATTGGACTCAGGTGTTTTCAGTCAGTGGGATGATGATCAGGTGTGAGTGAGTGAGCGATCTGTTTTATTTAAAGAACAGGGATCTATCAGAGTCTGATCTTCACTACACGTGTTTGTGGAAGTGTATCATGGCATGAACAAAGGAGATCTCTGAGGACCTCAGAAAAAGAGTTGTTGATGATCTTCAGGCTGGAAAAGGTCACAGAGCCCTCTCTAAAGAATTCACACTCCACTGATCTAATGATGTTTTATGTTATATTTATGCAGATATATAAAAAATTCTAAAGAGTTCACAAACACGTATTCATGTAAATAAAGAGCAGAACAGTCGAGATCATTACAGCCAGCGTGTAGCTACAAACACGTTCATGCCACATGAGGACATCCTCACGCCCCTTCATTACATGTAAGTTATTCACTACAGTAATATTTCAAGCGTAGACACACAGCCTTATGAAATGACACGACCTGGCACAGCTAACCCACCTTTACTCTCTGAGACTGCTGGGAAATGCTCGCTGCTTGCTAGATAATGTTATTGACATTGAAACGTGACTAACATTAGATAGCTCGCTAGTTAAGTGCAGAACACACATTCATGTGAGTAAACGATATAACGGCGGAGATAAACACGCGGCTTGTCATGTTAATGAGATGTCCATGTGTGATATCCTCTCGGTTACATGGACACCTGACAGCTCATTTTAAAATATTTACTTTTTTATTCATTTGTTTTTGAGCGTATTTTGTTCAGATCTGCAGCATACTCGAGAGCGATATCAGAGATACTACATGGAATTTTTTTAACTTAATTAAAATGTACAAGTTGAAGATTTTAGGCCAGACTGTATTGTTTTAATGTTTTATAATGTCATAGAAATAGCTGAATTCTATTAGAAAAGTTCTCCTCACTTAAAAGGTGAAATTGTCTCTGGGGGAAATAGAGATCTACTTTCTGGATATGACAGAGACGAGCTGTATGAAGTACTCCAGTGAAGTGGTCCTAGAAAATAATAGCTGTGCATCTGACAACAGTTCTGGACTGAAACATGCTCAGTCTCCATTTTCAGTGCAATTTAGCTCGAGTGTAGGCTTCATTTGCGTCTGGAAAGCTCTCTCGAGTCGTCTTTAGTGCAGAAAAACGTGGCACATTCTGACTGAGCTGCACCGCTTCGTTTCAGATATCAAACGCGCTATAATCATTTTGTCTGTTTGAAGGAATGCGGAGATGTCAGAGGGCCTGTCAGCGTTTCCAGTCTATTTAACTTTCACATCACAATAACTGATGTCCTCTCACTTTTAAACATCTCGAGCCTGTATTTTACTTACGCAAATTAAAACAGCAGAGACTCAGTGAATTAAAGTAAATCGTACTGCTGCCAGGTGCCTCACACCGCCAGGGTTCGGGTTCGATTCCCACCACTGCCCAGTGTGTGTGAGTTTCCTCCGGTTACCTCCCCCAGTCCAAAGACATGCATGTCCAAGTGTGTGAATGTGTGTGTGTTTGATGGATTTGTGCCCCGTGCTCCCTGAGATAGGCTCCAGGTTCCCCATGACCCTGTAGCAGGGAACCTCGACCCATGAACCTCTGCCTCTTCTCCTGCTGAAATGAACACAATTCCACGAGTCTCAGGATGTCTTTCTGACTTTTAAGCAAAAGTTCTACTGTTCTGATGTCAGGAAAAGGAAAGACGGTTCTGTGAAGCGAGAGAACTTGAAGTTGGCTCCAAGCACCTGGAACATTCAGAGCTGTATTCTGAAAGCATTCAGTAAAACAACACACACACACACACATACACACATACACACACACACAGACACACACACACAACACTCACACACACCATACACACACACACACACACACACACACACACACAACACTCACACACACCATACACACACACACACACACACACACACACACACACACACACACACACAGTTAATTTCAGCTGCACATGCAGGAGGATCGCTCAGTGATTCATGGCTGCGGTTGCTGAGGATCACGAACAGTTTCGGTTTGTAATTGTGGCCGTGTTTTGCGACTGCAGCACGTGTAAAACTGATGATAGCCGATGTTAGAGTCCGACGTGCTGCAGGAGAACAACAAACACCTCCTGAGTTATTACACTAAACATCCTGCACATTTCTCTGGACTGCAGGAACACTCCAGCTCTGCTAATATCATCTGATCTGACAGAAAGCTAAATAATTATACAGCATGGGATAGCGAGGGTAACAATAATAACAATGCTTTAATACAGTTTATCCCACGCTGCTGCTGAGTTCTGGATTGTGATTGGTCAGAAGGTGGTGATTAGTTCTGGACTGTGATTGGTCAGAAGGTGGTGATGAGTTCTGGATTGTGATTGGTCAGAAGGTGGTGATGAGTTCTGGATTGTGCTTGGGTCAGAAGGTGGTGCTGAGTTCTGGACTGTGATTGGTCAGAAGGTGGGGATGAGTTCTGGATTGTGATTGGTCAGAAGGTGGTGATGAGTTCTGGATTGTGCTTGGGTCAGAAGGTGGTGCTGAGTTCTGGACTGTGATTGGTCAGAAGGTGGGGATGAGTTCTGGATTGTGATTGGTCAGAAGGTGGTGATGAGTTCTCTATAACAGCGGCTCTGACAGTAGCGCAGGTCTATATTAATGCGCTCGTTCTAATACGTTATCGTTTCTATAGTAACGGCTCGTTCACAAGTGGATGGAGTTTTAAAAACCCTTTTTATTTATTTAACATGTGCGTGTATGGAAGGAGTCTCCAGTGTCAGTGATGTGCAGTCAGAGGTAAAGCTGTAACTTTATGTTTTCTGATATCTTCAGGACAGAGGAGTTTACACTTCTTTACGGTTTCTCACTAACACCACAAGACCACAGCATTAAATGTAACTATAAACAGATAAAAAGTACGATGTGTTCTACTCTACTAAAAATAAATAATAGTAATGTGGGTGAGTTGTTGTGGTGTAAGAGGAATAAAACACTCGGGGACGCGCTGTTAGAGGAAAATAATCATCTTCAGGGTGATCACAGTAACTCCTGTTACCAGTAACACACACTCACACACACACACACACACACACACACACACACACACACACACTCTGATGAACTAATGTTATATTGTATGTCGTTGTTTGTGCTTCTTTGCATGTTTATGATGTTGATCATCAGACCAGACAGCAGCCCAAATCCAAACAAACCTAATGGATGTTATTTGATGAGGTTTTATTTTAAACTTATTCCTAATTTCTTAACATTTCTGTTTGCATAATAAAACTGAAGGCCAGGAATCAGTTTCTGAGCGTAGGAGTGATTTATTCCTCCGTCTACAATGACTCAGAGTGAGACGGAAAGGAGTTTCTCTATTCATGTGTGGCAGTAATTATACTCCACAGCGTTTGGTTCTACAGTAAAGTTCTGGGAGATTGCAGAACCTGTGACGCTGTAATCAAGACTCAAACAGCTCCTCTACTTTCTCCCTCTGTGTCTCAGCGTACAGAACGACTGAGACGTTCCTGAGAGCAGGAAAACACCATCTGTGGAAGTCTGACCGTAAATCGACTTCATGTGGTTCTGACTCTCTACTTTTACCATCAGTAAAGTTCACACTGCTGTGTGTGTGTGTGTGTGTGTGTGTGTGTGTGTGTGTGTGTGTGTGTGTTTACAGCATTAAATTCCATCAGTGTTCCTCCGTCTCCTGCCATCACCTGTCTTACTGACTGTCTCACTCTTTATCCTCCATTAGAACACACACACACACACTCACACTCACACACACACACACACACATTTCAACAAGCTCAGAATCCACAACATCATGAGGAAAAGTTAATTGTCGGCACAGATTTCAGCTCCACAAGTTCCACAGTGAGAGGCACAAAGAGAGAAATAATGGGTGAGAGAAAGCTAAAGCTAACAGTAAAGCTAACGCTAAAGCTAAACACCGCCCGTGTAATTCTGAAGCGGATTAAACTCTTAATTGGCTTTTATTTTTATCAAGGTCCCTTATTCCGCCTGAGCAAAAAGTGGCCATGTGAGCAGCATCGCAGCCGTCACAAGATAATGGAGTTTCATTAAAAAGAAAAGAAAATGCTGCGTGCGGTAGAGTTCTCTCTCAGCGTGAGTTTTGTTCTCTCTTTAATTATATTCTTTAAATGTCTCCTGCAGTTTAAAGAGTATGAAGAAGCCGAGTGTTGATGCAGAGACGAGGTTCACAGCGTTTCAGCACAGCACTTAGGGAAATTCATGTATATTTACTGTAACGTGCAGATTTTCACGTGATGTGTCACGTGACGTCACGTTCTCCACAACACGTGCTAGTAACTATAATGTCAGGGTTATGCCAAAATCGGCGCTGGACCACATCACCCATCAGCCCCAGCACGTCACATGACCCGGTCACATGTCTCAATCTGCCCCACCTGTGTCTTGTTTTCAGCTGATTATCACCGGTATATACGTCCCTTTGATCCTGAACCTTTTTGTCAAGCTTTTGTTGTTGTTTATGTTGTCATGTTCATGCGTTACTAAATATACCGTAATCCTCCTTATGTTCTGTCTGTTTAGCCCTGTATCTCCTGTTTGTGTTTCTTCTTTTCTCACTATTTTAGTTACTTCTTTGCATTTTCTTAAAATAAAGTCTGCACTTCCATCCAGCACCTCTAGTTTACGTGACAGTAACCACCAGAGACCGGGTTCCTGGTGTTTATTCCTCTTTCGTTCTGAAATGAAAATGTGAAAACAAGGAAACAGCTATTTAAAATAAAATACTGACTTGTGTTTAGATGTTTATGCTTATTTTACACAAAGTCTAGAAATGAATATTCACGAATCCAAACGCTACGCTTCACTCCTGACCTCGTGTACATTTCTGTATAAAGAGACTCACTGCTGTGAAGCGTATCATGTTTACAGTTTAATGAACATCTTGTAAAACAGTCACTATAAATGAATGATGAAAGAAAACATGGCCCGCGCTTAGGAGCCGTTTTTTTCACCATTCAGTTATAGATGTTTTCTGCTCACTGTGAGCTTTGCCTTATATGGAGTTTTGTGGGTGTGGCTAAATGTTAATCATGCAAATAGATCACACCTCTCATAGAACGTGAAACAATACTGTTTTGTCATTTATACCCAATATAATACTGTGTATCGTATATATATATATATATATATATATATATATATATATATATATATATATATATATATATATATATATATTATGTAAAGAAAAATATAAATGTATATTTTAAAATCCTCTTTAGCACCACTCCGGTTTCACAATCTTCAGCATGAGAGGTGTTTGTTAGGTGAACACTGTTAACCGCGTGGAAATAAATTGAATTTGCTGTATAATCATTTACACGTTATGGCTATTGACATGAAGTGGATGTGAAGGAGAGTAAAAAGGTTTTGAATTAGAAATAAAGAATGAAGGATTAGAAATAAAGAATGAAGGATTAGAAATAAAGAATGAAGGATTAGAAATAAAGAATGAAGGATTAGAAATAAAGAATGAAGAATTAGAAATAAAGAATGAAGAATTAGAAATAAAGAATGAAGGATTAGAAATAAAGAATGAAGAATTAGAAATAAAGAATGAAGGATTAGAAATAAAGAATGAAGAATTAGAAATAAAGAATGAAGAATTAGAAATAAAGAATGAAGAATTAGAAATAAAGAATGAAGAATTAGAAATAAAGAATGAAGGATTAGAAATAAAGAATGAAGAATTAGAAATAAAGAATGAAGGATTAGAAATAAAGAATGAAGGATTAGAAATAAAGAATGAAGAATTAGAAATAAAGAATGAAGGATTAGAAATAAAGAATGAAGAATTAGAAATAAAGAATGAAGAATTAGAAATAAAGAATGAAGGATTAGAAATAAAGAATGAAGAATTAGAAATAAAGAATGAAGAATTAGAAATAAAGAATGAAGGATTAGAAATAAAGAATGAAGGATTAGAAATAAAGAATGAAGAATTAGAAATAAAGAATGAAGGATTAGAAATAAAGAATGAAGAATTAGAAATAAAGAATGATGTTCCATACAGCAGCAGAAGCTCACGTTGGGTTTAAGCTTCACATGAATTCTTAGAGAATCTCTAAAGTCCTGCAGCATGTTTTTAATCCGTTTAAATCGAGCTCGTTGCTGTGGCTTCGTTGCCACCTGGTTCTGTGCCGATGTTTCTTCTCCTGCATTTCTTTTCTCCGAGCTGAATGCCATCCAATCCTGAATGCTCGAGGGGCCGTCGGGGGTCATGGAGGCTTTGAGAGAGGTAATGACTGGCCCCGATGTCCCATTTTCCTGCACTAGCAGCACATTTCACCAACGCCACTGCCTTATTTCAATAATAAAAGAAAAGTGTTTGGAAAGTAACAGCATCCGCAACCAGCTTCGAGAATCAAACTGTACGGCGTTCAGCACCAATCTCATATCATTAAACCCTTCAGAAGGTCCGATTTTAGACGCTTCACGTTATCTTCAACATTTTTCACACGTGGACTTTCACATGGTTCATTTGTCACATGTCGTTCATGTCATTTATTTTTACAATGTTTATTAATAATTTTATTTATTTATTTATTTATTTAACACGTGATCTATTATTCACATTAAGTGTCATATTTACTTAACTTACAGTTTCAGATGCATATGTTTTTCATGTGTGATCATATATTACTCACGTAATCACGTGTGAAATGTGTGTAATTGACGGTTGATAGTTTGTGGTTTTTTGTGGTCGTGTTTGTGGTTTTTCGGGTTGTCCATCTGTCCGTCTGAGGTGCTCGTTTGTGTGAAATCTGAAGAGCGAGTGCTGAATGTTTGTAGCATTCATAGGGAATTATCACTTCAACCAGCAGGTGAACTAATTAGATTTAGAATTGATCCAAACAGTGTGAAGGTCACAGCAAGGTCAAACGTCTGAAATAGTTTTTCTTTTCCTGTGTGAAGAATAATTGAAGGGTAGTTTAGGTACAACAAATGAATAAGAAGAAGAAGTAGATTTGTTAGCAGCAGACGCATCCCATCCCCGTCCACACTGCTGGCGTCGAGTTCTACTCATGTTCTGTAAATGGATTACAGGAGCGTGTAACAGAGATCAGATATGAGAGATTGGACCAGGTTTCAGACTAAACACAGTGGACCCAAACAGAGCAGTGTATTAGAACAGCTTGTGTGTGGAGGGCAGATGGAGGTGATGCAGAGGGCAGATGTACAGACGCTGTCGTCCGTCGGGGGTAGATGGACAGGTTTCTACCTTTCGGTGTGAGGGATGAAGGTCTAATGGAATGTGCTGCGTCCCAGCGTTCTGCACATGCTCCTGTGTTTATTCACTAACGCCTCATCGATGCTGAAGTTTCGTGATCTCATCTGTAACACGGGTTTATTTTTGCTCACTGGTCATTCTTATTTTTTACAGGCTGCAGGAAACAGTGTGAGAAATGGAGATTGATTTGCATTTGGGGGAATTTTATTTACAGTGTGGAGATAAACGCTATAATGAGACGGCGGGTTTGTGCCAGAGGTCTATTAGGAACGGAGCGATATTAGAAATGTGTTTGCTTTCAGATAATTGGAAATTTCCAGATGTCCTTTTTCTGTTATAGGGAATGAAGAGGGAATATTCTCACAGTGAGTGAGCTGGGAAGAGGAAACAGCGCCCCCTGAAGGTCAGTCTGCTCTTTGGGGATTGATATAACAGGCTGAGTGACCACATGTATTCGTCAGCGCCAGTTTTACATCACCTCTTACAGAAAGGTCACGTGAGCTTCACATGTGAATAATAACATCAGTCATGTGCAGTTTTTAGAAATGTTATGTTTTTAAAAAACACACATGTAATGCAGATTTTCATTCTGTTTGATTTTCTCACAATTAATTCATCTTCCACATGTATTGCATGTATTTTTATTTGACACATGATTTTTTGGTGAATTCTGGGACATTAGTACATGTGTATTATTGAAATGTATTAGCTAAGAGACTGAAAGCCAGTGGCCTGGCCTGAGAGTAACGAAGAAGTGAATAAAATCACATCTAAAAGCAGATGTGTGAGCAGTGGTCATTACAGTTACCCGAGTGGTCTGGGTTAGAGTAAGTACCCAGTAAAATAAAAGCTGTATAAAAGGCTGAGCTGGTTTGCTGACCAAGGCAGCGAGAATAAGCCATTTATCATCTAAAGCTCGTTCTGCTCCAGTGTTCCTAATGAGGAGGTTCTTCAGTGTGAAGGTTAAAGGTCACACTACGTAAACACTCTGAGTGCAGTTTCTCAAAATAAAAAGTTATTTTCTTTATTCCGAACCAAAATCTCACTTTCGGGATGAGTGCATTAACGAAGTTTTTCACCTTCAGTCCTCTTTCAAATTATAAATACATTACAGACAGTAGGATTTCCCAAAATGTTGATTATTGTAGCTTTTACTCTGAAATATTTCATTAAAACGGTTATTTTAATAACAGAGTATGCTATTTTCTTGATTAAACAATAAAGAAATGATTCTCTAGCAATCTTTCTTACAGTGAAGTGGACATTTTACTTCTAGCATATTTAATTAGATCAATTCTCATTCGCAGGAATAAATGTTTGAAAACTTTAAATACAAAAACTATAAAGTAATAATATCAACAATCCGCTGGAAAATATTAACTGTGTTATCTACTGGTTTAAAAATGACCATGTTTACCTGCAGTGTCTCATCTCATGAGCTCTGGATGAAAAGTCAGACAGAGAGAGAGACAGAGAGAGAGAGAGAGAGAGAGAGAGAGAGGGAGACAGAGAGAGAGAGACAGAGAGAGAGAGAGACAGAGAGAGAGAGACAGAGACAGAGAGAGACAGACAGAGAGCGAGAGAGACAGAGAGCGAGAGAGAGACAGAGAGAGAGAGAGAGACAGAGAGAGAGACAGAGAGAGAGACAGAGACAGAGAGAGACAGACAGAGAGAGAGAGAGAGGGAGAGAGAGACAGAGAGAGAGAGAGACAGAGAGAGAGAGACAGAGACAGAGAGAGACAGACAGAGAGAGAGAGAGACAGAGAGCGAGAGATTTCTGATGACTTTTTAACATGAGCTAAATCAAAAAGTGAGCAGAGATGAAGAGAATCACGAGGAAAAGAGAGAAAGAGAGAAAGAGACGGTGTGACCTTTGAAATAAAGACGAGGTGAAGTGCTTGAAGAAGTGAGAGATGACTGAGAGACAGCAGGAGCGTAATAAGGAACATGTGATTTATCTGATGCTTTCCTTTCTTGTTCGTGTCGCCCTGAAGGCCTTCTCCATCTCGGACCGGTTTGCTGGATTATAAATGACAGAGATGTGTCTCTTTTCTTCTCTTCTCACCTGATTACCTAAACTTTGTGTCTGCTCCGTTTGCTGCGCTGCTGTTGTAGCTGGAGCCGTGTTCACCGCCGCCGCAGCTTGTGTTTCTCTGTAAATAAAAGGAGAACAAAAAGGCGGCGTGTGCGGCAGTGAATGCCAGCGTCTAATTGATAAGAAATGAATCTCAATTAGGACCATTAATCATGTAGGCAGGCGGCGGTGACAGCACACTGCCTCTCGTCAGCAGATAAGCCGAGTGGCGTAAATTAGAAAATTGCCTCAAACCGTCGGCCCTCAAAAACAGACAGAAATAACGTGTAGAGTTCTGCAGCAGTCAATGTCAAAATCTGATGCTGAAACAATAATTCACATCGTTATGAGCTTTTGGCATCAGAACCAAACCCGGAACCATGAGCTTGCCAGAAGTTTTTCTCTTTTTTCTCTAATATGCTCTCATAAATCAGCGAGCCTTAAACTTCTTCTCAGCTTATTTTCAAGAACCACTTTCAGAGTAGAAAAAAATCACAGACCTCCTCAGTGAGGATTAGGAACCGGAGAATTTAAACATCCGAAATATCCTAAATATACTGCATCAGAGTGTCCTGTATAATAAATCCTATTCCTCACAGTACTCTGCAGTATTCTTATTTAATTATTATTTAATATAACTGGCCACGACAAAGTCATGTCCTGTCAATCAAACTCATTCGCCATGCAGATGAGTAGTTTTCAGTGATTCTGACCCCAAAACAAACTAACAAACAATCCATACATTAAAGTAAACACCGAATTAACTCTGAAATCAGATGTATTGAACACAAAGGAATTTTTCATCGAACCTGAAGAAACCCGAGTCGAACGTCGTCTGTGTATCGCTGCTGTACTGTAATAATTCATGTGGAGTTTTATTATCATTGGTGTAAAATAATTTACTGTTTAAATAACAGAATCTGACCTTACTCTGTCCTCACTGTCAATAATGCAAAGGAATATTATTACAAACTGATGAATATTTATATTCTTGTTTCGGCAGAAGTCAGATCACATTATAGGCCTTAATTTAATTCTCATCATTTCTAATTATTTAAATTTAGTTATTTAATTTTAATTGCACTTGCTCTACTTTATATT